>NC_047140.1:13708309-13933309 GCF_009829125.3 Periophthalmus magnuspinnatus
TTTCAAGAGAAACTCAACAGTGAGTTAGAGGAGCGTAAGCAGGAGTATCAGCAAAGTATCAAAGATAAGGATGAAAAATACGACCTGTTAAAGGCACTTGCTGCTCACAAAGAGAGACAAAAGATGGAGGAGCATAAGAAAGAAATCAGTGATATAGTGACATGTGTGTCCAGAAACAAAGATAATGTGAAAAAGATACACGATTTACTGACAAAACATGAAAATCAATGTGTGCTAGAGGAAGAGGGAAAAGATGCACTGCTAATAGAGCAAAAGAAAGAATTAGAAGACCTGATACAGGGTCTTCTGAAGGAAAAGGAAAACTCCTTCAGAAGATCCTGTGTGATTTTATAAACAATTTTCTTAAAGAATATTCTGAGGCCAAATCATACTTCATGAGAAGCAAGAAGGTTGTTCTTGTTCTGGCGGCACAGTGGCAGAGTGGCTAGCACTCTCGCTTCACAGCAAAGTAAGTTCCCAGCTTGATTCCTTTCTGTGTGGCATTTGCATATTCTTCCTGTGTCTGGAAGGGTTTCCTCCAGACACTCTGGTTTCCCCCATCAACCTAAAACTTGCACGATAGGTCAAATCCTCCAGCTAAGGTTGTGACCAAGATCTGAAGGTGGGTCCCTGGCTACTGTACGACAGAAGCACATTGCTTCTGACATCCTTCAACAAGGTGGCACTTTTTTAAGGATGGGTCAAATGCAGAGAATATATATATATATATATATATATATATATATATATATATATATATATATATATATATATATATATATATATATATATATATATATATATATATATATATATATATATATATATATATATATATATATATATATATATATATATATATATATATATATATATATATATATATAAATAAAGTCTACCTTAACTTTACCATTTCTAAGAGGCTACAAAAACAAGGACAAACTGTTTGCTTTTTTGAAGTATGGCCTAAAGTGCTAGATCATCTGCGTTGGTGGGACAGAGCTCTAGCTGTAACGTGAAAGTACTGTTGTCATGAAGCACTTTCCAGCTGAGCCAAGTGGAGCTTATAACCAGCCACAAGTGGTTTCACAGTCTGCCTCAGACTGACATGAACTGTAGGCTACACATCCAAGAAGTCATTCTCTTTGGATACTACCATGTCCAACTCAGTTTATGGTGTTACTCATCTCAGGACGAGTCATTAAACGGTCTTGTACAACATGAACAGATCCATGTACCATTTGTTTAATTGGTTTTTCATTTTTTGTTTTTATTCATGAAACAGAAAACAATTTGACCATCAGTTTAGATATACAACTGCAAAAAATAGTATCAGGTAAAAAAACTATCCCAACCCCACTGAGGCCAGTGAGCTAGTTCAGCTTTCTGTCAACTGCTCTGGACATGGTAATAATCCCACGTTCTTTGAGTCCTGGTCCTTGTAACAAAGGCTAAAAGGTCAAAATTTGGACAGTGCTTTTGTTCTGGATGTATACATTTAACAGCATGAATCTCTAACTGTACATTAGCAAGAAAATGGAGAAATGGCACTTTTGTAATAAATCATTCATTCATTACAGTTATTTTGGTGTCCTTATGATGGCCAAAGTTATTCCTCACTTACCTTTTGCGTTCTAAAGATTTTTTTCACTGCAATGAGTTTATCAGCACATGTCACAACTTTCAGAGGCCAGATGGGAGTTTTGCTTTTGCTCTTTTTTCTGCACCACAGTAATGCTAACAACAACTAGCATGCTAACAGAACAGTACTTTAAATGCTTTATTTTGCTTTATTATTTTAGCCTATACCTGAAGACAAACAGCCTCTTTAATATATCTCTTTTATATATATACATATATATATAAAATCGGCTGGGCTGGGAATGCCTTGGGGAGCTGGAGGACGTGTCTGGGGTGAGGGAAGTCTGGAAGTCCCTGCTTAGACTGTTGCCCCCGCGACCCGGCCCCAGATAAGTGGAAGAAAATGGATGGATGAATATATTTAACAAAATCCAGCCACCCCTTTCAGGGCTTTCAAAATACAATGAATTGACCCCTACCATTTAAAATTAGCAATTAATCAAAATCTAGATTGTTGAAAATGCAGCTTTCATTTTCAGTATGACTCCATATTTTTAAACTATTGTTAAAGTGCACGTGATGGGTTGGTCTACTCATTTCACTAAAACAGTTAATTTTTATAATACATTTTTCATAATTAAGCACAATAATTAAACTAAAAAATCTGGACCAGGACTTACAATACACTTACATACAATAACTAAAAAATCTGTTGTTGTATATAAGTCCTGGTTGCACGTGGGCAGGAGATTTGACATATGTAGAGGTGATAACTGTTCCCTAGTAACCATAATATTAACGGGGGCCAAAATGTGTCTAAATTGCACAATAGTTATGATTAGATGAATAAAAATGAATGACCGAATGTCAATAATGTAAATTGTCACTGCATTTTGGAAGGAATTTTCTGTGATTTATTCTCCTAACATTTCTGTCTGGTTTATTCCCATCTAAATTCTCAGGCTTAGCACTATTGATGCAGGGCTCTTTGTAACATCGACGAGCAAACATTTTTTCAAAGCACGGCTCTGTTTAAATGTCTGTGTGGACCCCAACAAGTCTGAGAGCAGTGGGCTGAATCCATAATACAATGTTAGCAAAACCAGACTGTGGAGCTAGCATGGTGTTAGCATAACTTAGCCTCCTAATGTGATTTCCCATTAGACTGATTGTACTGGAGAACAGATGGGGCTATGCTGGATGCTAATGCTATTTCCTGGTGGCACATGTGGTGTTTGGAGATGTACAGGAGGTGACAGAGATGACACGTTCAGGTAAATGAGAACGGAGACGAGGAGGAACAGAGGGATGGAGAGAATAAGAGGAGAGAGACGGAGAATAAGAGAGAAAGAAAGGAGCGAATGAGAGGAGAGAAAGAAAAGAAAGAGGAGGAGGAAGAGAGAAAGAGTGGAGGGAATGAGGAGAGGAGACAGGAGGAGGAAGAGGGATGGGATGAAAGGAAGAGAGGAGGAGCGTAGTGGAGAAAAGAGAAAAAAACAGGAGAGTAGAAGGAATAGAGAAAGAATCGGGATAATGATGAGGAGGGATGTAATCAGGAAGTGCACTATTAGCTTTAACGTCATGACAAAACTCCGCTCTGAACTCTGTAAGTTGTGAAAAGCGCTTATAAACTCATCGTGGTGAATAATCAGGATGCTCTGAATGCAAAAGGTAACTGAGAAACACTAAGAAACTTTGGATCAGTGCAAACTAGTTCAGTTTTTCATGTTTTTAAGACAGTAAAAATCAGGCACGGCACCTTTAATGCTCATTTTTAGGGCCTTCTTCACCCTAAATCTTTACTTGTATTGTTATGGATCTTTTTAATTCAACCTTTGTAATACCATCTGTTGTTATACATGGGTGTTTCTGCTGTTTGTTGCGTCCAGCAGCCTCGAGGCCCTTGGACTAGACTAAACGGGTACGATTGTTTTCAGGGCATAAATACACTGTATGAATGTTCATTTGTGAGCTGAGGGTGAGACGACATTATTAGGGACAACAGCTCTTTGACAAATGTGCACAGTTGATTCAATAAACAAGACTTTTTGATTCAAGACAACTTCTCTGCTGATTTTATATTTTTTAGGTTTTTACAATTAGAAATTCCATGACACTCCTGGAAAAAAATTGTAAATATCAGTTGCTTTTATAGTGCTACAATAATACACATGCAAGATAAATTATAAGGACTGTATACGCTGAAAGTTTTCTGGGTCGGGCTTCCATTGCAGAAACGTAAATTGATTTTTGAGGTGGCACTACTGAGCCGTCTTTCTATATTTTTTCGTCACTCAGAATTAGAGTTGACTACACTAAGTTTTAATACCAGCTACTTGTCTATGTGTTATTGTTTCTTGCTTGACTTTTGTGATTTTCCTCAAAATTTTACAAATACAATAGAATAGCAGACCACAGTTGCATATAGACCCTACAGCGGGATTACGATGCTTGCAAATCACGACCTAATTACAAGTCTTGTTTCTATTCTATAATTATTCAGTCTTATGGTTCCAGTCACCTTCTCTTCTCTTGCTCCATAGATCATAATAAAGTTCCACCGTGCTGCTTTACTGGTGTTACACTAAATCGAATAAAAAGTCCCATGTTTTAAAGCACACCGCAGATAGATCACCTGTCCTGTCCCTGAGTCACCTGTCCCACTAAATCCTTTCACACATCTCTCTCCCTCTGCTCTCCATCTACCTTAAAAACAGACCTGTCCACCTTAAGACCCGCGCGTCCGCTTCCTCGTCTGTCTCCGTGGAAACGCACTGCTTTTAATTTGATTTTGTTGTGTTTTCTTTGGCCTCTATCCAATCTATCCGATCCAATCTATCTGACTATGAGAGAGCGAGAGAGAGGAGAGGGGGACGAGAATGCATTTTGTCCATGTTTTTATTAAAACACTTAAAAAAGAGTGTGTGTTCAAAAAGGAAGAGTATTTTTTCATACCTGTTGTGCTGTTTTTGGATCACTGTTGGACTCATTTTCTTGCTAGTGTGAATTAGGTGCAGGTGATATGGCAAAAAATAATATCACAAATTTCTTTTTGAGCCAGATTTATTTTTGTATTTTCTAATAGCAGGGGTAACTACGTCATTTTTTAAAAGTAATATTTGGGGATATTTTGGGGATAACTATACTTGTACAACTTTTTAAGAAGATTTTTAAACCTGTACTTGTAATTGAGTATAATTCTAGCCATGCAATTATAATTAGTTACATTTAAAATCATAAGTGTTGAGCTCAGCATAACGGACAAACACAGAGAATATGCAGATTGTGGTTTGTGATTTCTCAATTCAGTTGAATTTATATAAAATACTGATCTAAAATGCTGCCAAAAATATGTGTGTGTGTGTTTTTATCACCATACCACCCAGCCCTACTGTGAATGTCTGTCATGTGTCTTAAATGTATTACAGTATTCTCTTAGTAAGCAGGGTTGCTAAGACTTAAAAAATAATCTTGATTTTCTTTATGATTTTCAATTAGATTTCAAGATCAATTAGATTTTGTCTTATTAGAAACTCTTCAAGTTGATGACTGATCACTTCCTGAATATAAATACAGACTTTTAATCATTACCATTTAACACAAAAACTTTCTTCTTTCAAAGTATGAACTCTCCAAATCCCCAAGGGGGTGGTACTTACATTTACTCAGTTACATTTACTCAGTTATTTATGAGTAACATTTTTAAGAGTACTTTTGTAGCAGCATACAGTTTCTCCTACTTATGTACTATTAGACATATTTTACAATACATACAAGTAGCAGCACTCTTACTTGAGTAAACATTTGGATTACTCTTCCCACTGTAATTCTACAATTGACAAACGCTTTAAATGATTTGAACATTTGTGTTTTGTTTCTTCAGATATAATGCTGATTTTGTGCCTTATTTAATGTTTTGTCCTTCCAATGATCCATTCGTCCAAGAGACATCTTCCCTCCAGCGTGCCCTGGGTCTTCCCCAGGCTCCTCTCCAGACATTGGCTGGAGAAAACTACAGCATTTTTAAACATGTGGTGTGAGAGAGTCAGAGACCTGCAGGACTAGTGTCACAATGTTTCTGATGGTTTGAGAGAGAGGTCACAAAAAAGCACTCTTTTCAATTCTGTGTTTTTTAGCAGTGTTTCTAGTGCTTCTGTGTCCATCTATAAACTCATGTTCATGTTGTGATTCCTGTGTGTTGAGTTTTGTTCTTTGTATCTTCGGTCTATGGACTTTGGAGAGAGTGTGCAGCATTTTTCCTGTAGGTAGGCAGAGTATAGCATGTGCAGAGAGAGCTCAGTTTCAATGCGTGTTTAAATAGTTGATCATTGTGTTTTATTAAAATTAATTAAACTGCACCTGTTTACTCTGCATTTGACCCATCTCTCTGGAGAGACTATTAGGAGTATCAGACAAATAACCCAAGACAAATTATCTGAATGCGAAAAAGTTACTGTCTGACACTTTCATTTCAGAATTTTGCAGTGTTTTTGTGACTCAGCAGCTCAGAACAGAGGGAAAAAAGAAAAGAAAAGAGAGAGGAGAGAAAGAGGGATGAGGAAAAGAGAGGTCACAAAAAGAAAGGGATGCTGTGAGAGAGAAGACAATGAGAGAGAGGAAGAAGAGCAACAGAATAAGATCAATAGAGGGAGAGAGAAAGAAGGGGGCAGAGAAAAAGAAGATACAAAAGGAGCTGGGAAGGTGTTGGAGAAATGAGAGAGAGAAAAAGCAGAAGAATGGGGCAGAAAGAGGGAGAAGAGAGACATGTATGTGTGAGAGAGAGACAGACGATATACTGAAACAGAGATGAAGACAGGAAAAGGAGAGAGGAAGAGGATGGAGAGATAGATAGATAGATAGCCAGACAGACAGATAGGGTGGGGGAGGATGGGGGTGAAATGAGGGAGAGAGCTTTGTAGAGGTGGAGAGAATGGGAGAGAAAGAAAGAAGGAAAAGGGAGAAGGTGGAAAGAGAAAACTCAGGACTGAAGAAAGGGTAAAAGAGGCGAGGAAGAGGTGGAGAGAATAGACAAAAGAGAGAAAGAAAGGTGATGAAGAGGAGTGGAGAGAGAGGGGGTCCTAATGAGGCACAGTGCTGAGTGGGGCTCTCACGCTGTAGCTGCAGAGGAGCAGAATGACGTTAGCGCTGTTTTAATTGTTCGTGCTAAGTGAAGCCTGTAGTGTTTATCTGCCAGAGGGTCCCGGTTCTGTGGAGTTTGCATGTTTTCTCTGTGTCTGGGTGGGTCTGCTTTGGGTGCTCCGGTTTCCCCCATCAACCCAAAACATGCAAAATAGACAAAAACTTGCGGGTAGCTACACCTGGCTGTTACTAATGTGCATCTGTGTGGTCTTATATTTGTTCTAATGCGGCTCAAGATCATTCTAAAGGGTTCAGTTCTGTCCTGTGAATGTGCCTTTTTTCAAATCAATACCTGCTCAAATGAGTATCTGGTTTCATTACCAGTTTTAGTATCAGTTAGTATCTGATTTTCGATACCTTTGACAACCGTACTGGCCATGGTAGTACCTTTTTTAAGTAGTTGTGGCCCAGGAAATACAGTTCCTTTAAGGCTGTTGAAAATGGGTCTGAACAGGAGGGAAACGCATTTTTCGTAGCATTGGCCCTGAACTGTGACAGAAGATGTGTTAGGAAGATAAATGGTAGCATTAGCATTAGCCGCTGTTAATGTTATGTCCAGGAGAGAGCGTCAATAACCCAGTAATGAGGAAATCAATTCAATTGGAGCTGAGTCGATCGAAAAGGAGGGGCTGAAAGTGGCTAAACAGCAGTAGAAGACAGAGAGAGGGGGAAAGGGAGAAAGAGAGAGAAACAGACAAGAGGGATGGTTATGTGAGAGAAAAGAGAGAGGGGAGACTTAAGGAGAAAGGAAAAATGAGGGTGGGGAATAGAAAGTCAATCCAAAAACATATTTATAAATGATAGGTGTTCTGTTATGATCTGTTCAGCATGTTGGTCGACTGTGGTTGTTTTAAATGTGCTATAAAAACACATTTTCATTGGACAGAGGACAGAGAAAGGAGAGAGAGAGGTGAGGAGAGGAGAGAAAGGACAAAAAGATAATTATAGAAAAATATACCACCCACATATGAAAGGCCGTACGGGACATAAACATCTCTTCACTCTTATATTACTTTTACTTGCTTAAACACTGTAGCTCTTTCACATATGCAGTTCAACTCTAAATTTACACACTATAACTATCTGACTTACACACTATTACTAACAAGTGATGTAATGTGCATCAGGAGAGATGTAGTGTACATGAGGAGAGATGTAGTGTACATGAGGAGAGATGTAGTGTGCAGAGGAGAGATGTAGTGTACATGAGGAGAGATGTAGTGTACATGAGGAGAGATGTAGTGTGTATGAGGAGAAATCTTGTGTGCGTGAGGAGAGATGTAACGTGGATGAGGTGAGAGGTAGTGTGCATGAAGAAAGATGTAGTTTGTATGAGGACAGATGTAGAGGTCATAAGGAGAGATGCAGTGTGCATGAGGAGAGATGTAGTGTACTTGAGCAGAGATGTAGTGTGTATAAGGACAGTTGTAGTGTACATGAGGAGAGTTGTAGTGTACATGAGGAGAGATGTAGTGTGCATGAGGAGAGATGTAGTGTACATGAGGAGAGTTGTAGTGTACATGAAGAGAGATGTAGTGTACATGAGGAGAGATGTAGTGTACATGAGGAGAGATATAGTGTGCAGAGGAGAGATGTAGTGTGTATGAGGAGAAATCTCGTGTGCGTGAGGAGAGATGTAACGTGGATGAGGAGAGAGGTAGTGTGCATGAAGAAAGATGTAGTTTGTATGAGGACAGATGTAGAGGTCATAAGGAGAGATGCAGTGTGCATGAGGAGAGATGTAGTGTACTTGAGCAGAGATGTAGTGTGTATAAGGACAGTTGTAGTGTACATGAGGAGAGTTGTAGTGTACATGAGGAGAGATGTAGTGTACATGAGGAGTTGTAGTGTACATGAGGAGAGTTGTAGTGTACATGAGGAGAGATGTAGTGTGCATGAGGAGAGTTGTAGTGTACATGAGGAGAGATGTAGTGTACATGAGGAGTTGTAGTGTACATGAGGAGAGTTGTAGTGTACATGAGGAGAGTTGCAGTGTACATGAGGAGAGATGTAGTGTGTATAAGGACAGTTGTAGTGTACATGAGGAGAGTTGTAGTGTACATGAGGAGAGATGTAGTGTACATGAGGAGAGATGTAGTGTACATGAGGAGAGATGTAGTGTACATGAGGAGAGCTGTAGATGAACTACATGGAGTAGACGTAATGTTAAAGCAAGCAGGAGTAGCATAAGAGTATGTCCCGTACGACCTCTCGTACAAACAAACACACAAAACACACACATATTGAGTAATCTTTGTTTGTCTTTGTTTCTTCTGCCCATCATCTTCCCCTTTGTAATTTCTTTGCTTAACTACTATTTCCCCCATCTATTTGGTTTTAAGACATAATTTCAACCCTTTCAAAAATATATCAAATCATATATATGTTTTTTTTTTTTTCAGTATTACTTTGGATTTCCTCACTTCTATGAGCATATTACAAAAGCATTACGTGGTTTGCTAAAAAAAAAAAATAATAGCTTACTCCCAGAATAAGCTTTTCATTTTTGTCAGTAACATTTTTGTTTTATTTTCTCCATTCCACACATTACACTTTTGACCTTTGCATTGACATTTGATTAACACCAGAATTTATTAGAGTCTGATGCATTGCTCTGAATAAACAGCCTCTCCAAGTTATAACAGGGAAATATACAGTACGCTGTTATATTATACACACGTCCACATGTACCAGGCCTTCTCCTCTCTCGGCGACATCAATCCAGCGCTGACATCTCCATCCCAACTCTAATGGTCTGGGTAGAAAACTGTGTGGAGGGGACCACATGGAGTCAGGGGCTCTTATAACCACTGTGCACACTGTAAAAACACAATATCCACAGGCTTTAAAGCAGAAATCTTTTTATAAATGACATTGTACATTCTTGTGATGGTTGAGTATGTATTTTTTGGGGTGTTTTAAGCGTGTATAGTCTCTCTCTGCAGAAAACCAATCTTGCAATATGGCTTACACAACCTGACGAGAGTTCGCCCAGCTCATTTTCATATTTGGCAACATTGTATGCCTTTTATGTGATTATACTCCCAGAAGACAAAAACATGAATTTGTTCCCTGATAGTGTATTCTCATAAGGGAGTTGTAGGAGGAGCTCTATCGCTGAAAGTAGCTTAGTTCTGCTTTAAAATGTGTTGCATTCTGAATATTAATTCTTTTTACTATGTTTACACAAATGGTAATCATACATCTTCATATATAAGGGTTCTGGAAGGTATCTTTGCTGTTCCTACTATTGCACTTTTCTGGACTCAGATGTCTGATGTATTTCCTGGGATCTGCTGTTTACGGTTTTGATGTCCAAGCACCAAAGTTTAAACATTCAATAAACATTTAGTTGTGCCTTACCTGCTTATAACATTCTAAATTCAAACCAGATTAACATACAGATTTTTTTTACAGTGTATATGATTTTGTATTGGGCCCATCCATCACAGAGGAGTTCATTTCCACTGTCCAATGCAAATGAACAGCTCTCCCAATCAGACCGTGCACTGCCAAAAGGAACGCAGGCAGAACGGCAGCTCATCCGTCTCAATGCGGTGAGCGCTCGGATATTAGCGCTGAACAAATCACACACAGGACGTTATTTTACAGCGGCGGCCAGGCTGTGCGCTCATAACTGCTGCATTATTCTTGGGTAAATCATTGTGTTTCGGTTCACACTGTTGCATGAAATGAGAAAAACAAGCAGAATTTGATATGGTCTTGAATATTGAACATGGATGATAGTGGAAGCGGAGACTGAGTGTTTGTTCTGCAAACAGGAAAGATGAGATCCTGTGGTCCCCAAACCAGCCACCATCCAGCCCCCCTCCGGCCCCTCTCTGGCCCCTAACTCCCTGACTGCACCTAGAAATTCTATCCATAAAAACAATGAACAGAATGGGTGACAAAGCCCTGGCAGAGTTCAACATGCACTGGGAACAAGTTAGACAAAGTGCGTAGCCACAGAAGGCTTTTTGAACCATTCACTATTCAAGAACGATTGTGGAGCATTCTATGTCCTGCACTCGCACCTCCATAAACCGGTGACATAATCATGTAGCACTGTGTGTTTATGAGCGAGGTGACACAGTCCTATTCAAGCACAGATCCGCTGTGTGCACATACATGAGCAATTGTACTGTCCTTTGACCCACCTCCTTCAACCATGCCAAAGACCGTTTGCACTCATTGTGCTTTAGGGTCTTGAGCACGGTTTGATAGAGCTAACACCCTAAAACAAGCACAATAGCTAAAGTTCTAGAGGAAACCCACTTACACAGAGGAAGAACATGCAAAGTCCTCTCAGAAAGTACCCATCTAGCCCGGAAATCAAACTAGAGACCTTCTTGAGGTGATACTTGCTTACTACTCCCCTGTTGTTTGCATTTGTTTGTACATTTGAGACTTAAACATAACAATTCAATCTTCATGTTTAGGCCTATATTTTCATTTGTTATACTAATGAATGATCTATTATCTTTACTTCAGTTTTATAGATTATATCACACAGTGGCTTTCTCCTGTCACATATTTGCACATATTGTCTCATGCACATAGTCAGATTAGATTGTATCTAAATGCCCCCTGGTGGCTGCTTCAATAATAGCTTCACTCAATGTTCAAATAAGCTGGAGCTGTTAGCCTGTTAGCCTGTTAGCGCTTGGGGAAACCGCTAATAGCTCTGTGCACAAAGACCCACTCTTACAACAGGCTAATCCCTCAAAAGGCACTAACGAAGGAAGCAAGAGTGGATTAGAGACGCTTAGGGAAATTTACCGTTTAAGAGGCAGGCAACAGACTAAAGTATATTATAACCTCCTATATTCATGCATTGTTTAATTGAGATGGGGGAAGGGGAAAGCTTGTGTATTTAAGAGATGAAATTGGTTGATTGACACAAAAATATGTTTATTATTTTACTGAATCCAATTTCATTCATGGTTTTAAATGGGAAAGAATAACTTATAGGACGTTTTCCTCCAAATTAAGTTTTTACAGAATGATATCTTAAAGGCATGTAACGTTTTGGAGGAGAGTATACTACCTAATATCCATGGAGATGATATTGTTTTGTTCTACAGTTCCAAGGAATTGAACCAATGCATCTTGTATTTATTGAATTTTTGCTGTTTTATTGCTCAAAATAGCCTGAAAAAGCCTTTTTTTACTGTTAGCAGGCTCGCCTCTCCACACATCTGACATGTCACTCGGCCTGGTGGAGTCACTTGTCTCCAAATCTCCTCTGTGGAATATTTTGGGCAAGTTACATAGTGCAGCTTTAGTGGCAAATTTCTTACCAAATGAACAGTATTGCATTTGTAACCCTGAAAACAAGGTGAAATTTCAATTACAGAATTTTCCACGATTATCTTTAGAAAACAACCTGCTAATAACTACAATCCCAATAAAATGTGGCAACAAAATAAACCAATATTTTTAAAGCAGACTCTTATATATGTTACTTCTCACTTATGTTATGCATTTTGACCATCCTAAATCACAAGGATGATACGTGCTTTTCACAACTTTCAGCGATCAGAGCGGAGTTTCGCCGTCACAGTAAAGCTAACAACAACTAGCATGCTAACACGCACTTCATGATTCTCAGACAATAAATGCAGACAGTAAACAGACAGCTGACTTATTTTGACACATTTTGCTCAAATTCATGGGGAAAAAATAACGTTGGAAAACTATTTTGCCAGATTTTTAAAAGGATATCTCTCATTGATTGTAGTGCCTCTCCTCTGCAGATGTGAGGACAGACTTCAGCTCGCATCTGTAAATCTTCTCAGTTTCCCCGGAGACCAAATAGGACCAGACTCATGTCCAATAACATCATGTCGGTCATCTTTAAAAATTCAGTAGAGAAAATGGACTGTCAATCAAACAGACTCAAATCATCAGGATGTCAGGGTCAGAAGAAACAGGACAGGTCGTGTTTTATGACAAGGTAAACACTTCTGCCATGTTCTGGAAGTAAGTTGAGTATTCAGATATTATTTAGACAAAATCATGTGGAGATGCAAGCCCGATCACAGTAAGGATGCAAGTTTTTTCAGTACAAAAAAGCTGATGTTTTAGCTAAAAAAGTTATGCGGTGGCTTTAATACGATGGCTTTAATGAAATGGCGACACGGTGGCTGAGCCGGACCTTTCTGTGCAGAGTTTGCGTTATTTTCGTGTTTCCTTTGAGCACTCCAGTTTCCCCCATCAACCCAAAACATGCTCCATAGGTCAAATCCTCCATAAGGTAGTCCTGACCAAGCTATGCAGAGAATGAATTTTCCTCATGAGGGACCTTAAGTAGCCTAAATAGGTCAATATCGGTTTGTAGATTTGATTTATTTAATGGAAGACAAACATAATGGAGAGTCACATACAGTGGTGACAAGTGGTATTAAGACGTAACAAAACAAAAATATGTCTTGGTGTCAAAGTGCATGTGTGTTTGAGTGTGTGAGTGTGTGTGTGTGTGGGGGGGGGCGTGTGTGTGAGATATTTACATGATTTTGGAGGAGGTAAGGTGAGGACAGCAGAGGAGAATGTTAGTACTAGTAATTCGGAAGTGAGAAAAGAAGATACAGAGAATGTAAACGGGGAAAAAAAAGAAAGAAGGAGGGAAGAAAAACAATATAATACTCTGGATAAATTATAATTAATGAATAATAATAAGAAGAAGAAGAAGAGGAACAGGAAGAAGAGCAAGAAGAAGAACAAGAAGAACAGGAAAAAATACTGATTAATTAATTGTTGTAATAAGAGATAATAGAGTACTGTCCATTGCAAAGCACAAGATATTTCATTACTAATTAACAGATTTTACCAATATAAAATGTTGTTAATTTGTTTTAAATCAAAATCTCAAATGTTTTTCTCATGACAACAACATTTTTGGTACTTTATTTCTTTCAAATGTTTTGTTGGGTAATGATTTTGATACATAATGTAGTTTTGGTTCATATAACAGAGCTGTAGATGTTAAAGGCAGTGATGAGAGCCTGGGATCGTTGCTATGGCGATGGGGTCATGTTTTTACTGCAAGTTCACCTCCCCACCCCCCTCACACACGCGCACACACACACACACACACACACATTTGTTATAATGATGATGTAACACGTTTAGGTCAATGAGGCAGAAAGAGCTGCTTGTTTTCCGCTCTGTCAACTCATTGTAGGACATTATACATAGATACTTTATGCAAAATATATCAGCTCTACATCCTTTAGGTTCCATAGTGTTTTCTATTGTCCATTCATCTCCACCAAACTTGTCCTGATTGAGCCAACTTGGTCCTTTGAATTGGACATTGAAAAGTGTAATTTATATGTTTTCTAAATTTTTTCTCTCACCCAATCGAGATACGGGTCAGTCCTGGACATATCGCTGGTTTAGTCCTGGTTCAGACCTGGTTCAGTTTTGGTTCAGTCCTGGTTTATTCTCAGTTTAGTCCTGGTTTAGTCCTGGTTTTCTCCTGGTTCTGTCCTAGTTCAGTCCTGGTTTAGTCCTAGGTCATCCCGGGTTCAGGCTATTTATCTCTCTCTCTCTCTCTCTCTCTCTCTCTCTCTCTCTCTCTCTCTCTCTCTCTCTCTCTCTCTCTCTCTCTCTCTGTGTTTTCCTGTCTCTCTCCTCTCCCCCTTCCTCTCTTCTCTCCTCTGCCATTCTCCCCTCTCTCCCCCATTCCTTTTTTCTTTACCCTCCTCTCCCAATCTCTTTCCCTCTTCTCCTCTTTCTCCTCTCTCTCCTCCTTCTCTTTCCTCATCCCTCTCTCCCTTCACATGTCTTAAATCCAGTAGCAGAGAGAATAAATGACACATGGGCTCAGGCTGCTCCAGATCCAGACTTAAAATAGTCCAGGCCTGAGGTCACAGACTTCAGGCTTAAACTCAACTCAGACTCACTCAAGCCTCAGTCACACATGCTCCTTATTCAGATGATCACAACATCACAAAAGTCTATGGGCCGATAATATTTAATACAGATGGAGTCAGCTTAAGTTATTATTTGTGTCGTTACCTTTTGGACATTTCATGATTAAGTACAACATAATCAATATGGAAATCTGACTCTTGCCCCCATCTGGTAGTATGACATCATCACATTTTAGCATCTGGACACAAGATAATAAAATTTGCACTTTCCAATATATTTAGTACAGATCATAGACTGGACTGGGCACTGGATGCACTGGAGTGTGATGTCATCCATAGCGTTCAACACCAGTCAAATAAAGCTCATCAAGGCTAGCAGTTACAGGAGCGAATTTGGAGCAATTTTGACCACGAGTATCACAGCAACCAAAGAGCCAATATGGAGCAAGACTGTTGCTCCCCTGCACCATTGGTTTAGCAGGGAGCGGTCACTTAGCAACGCTGCCTATCAAACCTGTTGCTAATGCTAGTGGGAGTGACCTCTGGGAAAGAAGGTGCCAGTTAGTTATCTTCATATCTTGACTTATGGACACAATAGCAAAATAAAAATACCAGGATCATGTAGAGTGGGTTAATACAGACATTTTAAGACAAAACTATATGCCTGAAACCAGCAGTTACAGAGAAAGGGGATTTTCTATAGAACGTGAATTGAAGCCAGTGTTGATGGAGCTGGATGGTCACTTCTTATTTGGAACGCAGCAGCTAGCAGGTTAGCTATGTCCATGTATATATACAGTCTATGGTACTGATATATTAAATAAGCAGCTCTTGAGGTCAAAGGTCCCGCTGTGTCTTGTCTGCATCTAATTAGAAAGGATTTTATTGTCCTTCAATCAGGAACTGTGTGTTAGCATGCTAGTTTTTCGTTAGCTTGACCCTGAGAACAAAACTCTGTCCTGGTCTCTGAGTTGTGAAAAGCGCTTATAAACTCATTGCAATGAATAATTAGAATGCGCAGAACAGTGACTAGTTATGTTTTTAATGCTTTTCAGACTGTAAAAATCAGGTACAGCATCTTTAAACAAAAAAATGAATCCATAGACATGTGTGAATGTGATTAACCAACCTTATATCATGGACAGTTAATTTCACAAAATATTATCCTGAGATGTCACTTTTATCTGGTCAATTTGATGTAAAAAATGTAATTACCACTTGTTTCTCATTAGTTTTACATTATCCTTACTCCGTTGGCATATTAGATATTTTCATAATTGATGGTCCGTTTTATGAGGTCACTGGACATCTGCGCGATAATAAAACATATAAACGACGCATTATGTAGATTAAAAGTGTGTATTTTAAAGCACGTTTTGCCTGTAGGCTCTTAGATGCTGGGCCATTGTGTCGCTGGACTTTAGGAGGATAATTAAATAAAATGAATGTTTTTTACAGCTGGAGGCGTTGTCAAGGCGATTAAATGTAGAGGGCTTAATTCATTAGTTCTTCTTGTAAGATGACTTTATAAAACTTGAAAATTAGAAATGTCACTACTTTTCATTGAAGTTAATCCATTTAAAACTCAGCTTTAAAACCAAATACACACACGTACAAGCATTTCCTCCATCTATATAAAACTCTCTCTCACACACTCACACACACACACACCTCTCTTTCTTTCCTTTCATGATTTTTCTTTCTCCCTCTCTATTTCTCATTCTCATTTCTTTTCTGCTCTTTTTCTCCACCATATCTCTCTTCTATCTCTCTCTCCTCTCAATTAAGTTATGTCTCCTGGTCACTTGGTTTGGGACAACTGTCACAGGTTTTTCTCTCCCTCTTTTCCTTTTCTAATTATAAATCATTTTTTCATCCATCCATCTTCTTCCACTTATCCGGGGCCGGGTTGTGGGGGCAGCAGTGTAAGCAGGGACTCCCAGACTTCCCTCACCCCAGACACATCCTCCAGCTCCTCCGATGGGACACCATGGCATTCCCAGGCCAGCCAAGTGACATACCCAGAACACCTCCTTAAGTGTTGAATCCAATAAACAGGAAGTGTGTGATTAGCTTTGAGATTGGAAAATAGAGCTTGAATATAAACTAACACTAAGAATTGGTAGTGACAAAACCCTCCATAATCATGCACCTCCAAACCTCACTGACCTCCTCCAGCTTCACCGCCCCTCCCACCGCCTCCGGTCACCCAACTCCAACCTCCTCACTCCTACAGTCAAACCAAAGTACTGACCTCTGACCTCCTCACTCCTACAGTCAAACCAAAGTACTGACCTCTGACCTCCTCACTCCTACAGTCAAACCAAAGTACTGACCTCTGACCTCCTCACTCCTACAGTCAAACCAAAGTACTGACCTCTGACCTCCTCACTCCTACAGTCAAACCAAAGTACTGACCTCTGACCTCCTCACTCCTACAGTCAAACTAAAGTACTGACCTCTGACCTCCTCACTCCTACAGTCAAACCAAAGTACTGACCTCTGACCTTACCTGACGTACATTTTTTAATCCTGTCCTTGTATTATTATTATTATTATTATTATTATTATTATTATTATTATTATTATTATTATTATTATTATTATTATTATTATTATTATTATTATTATTATTATTATTATTATTATTATTATTATTATTATTATTATCATTATTATTATTATTATTGGTAGTAGTAGTAGTATTAGTTTAAATCCTGCCTTAGTAATAATTCATACTGTTGTGGTCTCTTTGGGCAAGACACTTTTAAACATATTATACTTTTATGAGCTTTTAATGTTATAATACGTTTAACTTCATAAATAACTGACAGCAGAGAGGTTGAGGTGACACAACAAATGCACTGAGCAGGAACTGAACCTCAGAACTTTAGAGCTACTGCCACCCACAATATAATACTTTCATCCATTTGGTCTGTGGTTCTGTTCTCTGTTGTTGTTGTGCTCTTGTGCAGTACGAGCGCAGGTATACCTCACACTCCTCTGTTATAGATGAGTCTGTCTCAGTTTTATTAAAGAGTGTCACTGTCAGCAAACAAACTGCACCTCCTCAATCTGCAATGCACCACTCCCTCTCTCTCCCTCTCTCCTATCAACTGTCTCTCCTTCTCTCTCCTTCACTCTATCTCCTCTCTCCCTCTTTTTTTCTTTCCTTCTATCTATTTCTCTTCAACTCTCTCTCTCCATCTCCCTCTTCTCTTTTCTTCCTGTGTCCTTGTCTCTGCCTCTCTCACACTCTCTCTCACTCTTTCTCTTCCTCTCTGTCCACCTCTCCTTTCTCTCCCTCTGGTTTTCTGTCTCTCATTCGTTCACTGTATCGTTTAACTGTCTTTCTATTTCTCTCTCCACCCTCTCTCTCTCTTCCTCTTCCTTCCCTTTTTCTCTCTCTGGGATCATACTCGTTCAGGATGAGATTGGGACTCTGCAGTAGACTCTCTCTCTCTCTCTCTCTCTCTCTCTCTCTCTCTGTCTGTCTCTCTCTTTTTCTTTCTCTTTTCTATCCCCCCCTTCTCTCTCCCCCCCCCCTTCTCTCTCTCCCCCTCTCTCCTCTCTCTCCTTCCCTCTTCCCTCTTTCTCTCTCTAGGATCATGCTTGTTCGGGACAAGACTGGGACTCTGCAGTAGACGCTCTCTGTCTTTCTCCTCTTCTCTTCTCTTCACCTCTTTCCTCTCCCTCTCTTTCTCTCCTCCTCTTCCCATGCTCAGGCTTCTCTTCCTCTCCCTCTCCCTCTTTCCCCTCTCCTCCTTTTTTTCAGTGCTTGTTCAGTTTCATACTCAGACTCTGCAGTCCTGTGTGTTCTGTGCAGTTGAAATGACCTTTGCAGAAAACATTTGGAGATGAGAGACAGATGAAGCAGCTCTCCACAAATGAGCCAGAGTTAATCAATTTCAAAGTCAAACTCAGCGTTAATACCAAATTCAATCACATACAAACATTTCCATCTATATAAAACTCTCTCTCGCACACACAGACACACCCATATACCTCTCTTTCTGTCTCATCTCTCTTTTCCCTTCTCCTCTTTCCCTCTCCTTTATCTCTCTCTCCCTCACTCTCTTCTCAGTAAAATCCATATTACTGTAATGTCCCCTGGCCATTTAGTTTGAGACAGCAGTCTTTTTTTTCTTCTCCCTCTTTCATCTTTCTAATTATAAAGCGTTTTCTTGTCCAGTAATCAGGAAATGCACGATTAGCATGCTAGCTGTTGTTAGCTTTACCGCTCTGGTCTCTGAGAGTTGTGAAACAGCTTATAAACTCATCAGGGTGAATAATTAAGATGCTCAGAATGCATAAGTTAAGTGAAGAATAACTTTGGTCCACTGCAAATTGTTTAAAATGAACAGTTTTTCCACATTCTCATGACAGTAAACATCAGGTACAGTGCCTTTAACAAAAATGATTTAATGGTAAGGTTAGCATTAGCCTCTTGCCCCGCCCCTCCTCCTCCTCTGTTAAATGCTGAGCTCAGGGATATGCTCCATGTCTTGTACTTTATTTATTCACTGCATTAGGACCTGGTCTCATAAGTAGCAACCAGCATCGATTTGAGCCGCTGACCAAGGAAACGCCAAACATTATATATGAGACAACAGGAAGTCACTAAGAGGAGGTCGGGAGGGCATCTGGTATGGACAGAAGCAACAGGACAGAAGGTTCCTCTTTAGCCAAATAAATATATTATGTTGCTTTTCCATTTTCATATTTTTGCTAAATGAGTGTATACATTTTAAATAGAAATCTGATGATATAAATCTGAAAATATTTATATCATCCATTACAAGCCTTTCAATGTAGCAGCAGTAGTAGTAGTAGTAGTAGTAGTAGTAGTAGTAGTAGTAGTAGTAGTAGTAGTAGAAGTAGTAGTAGTAGTAGTAGTAGTAGTAATAATAGTAGCAGTAGTAGTAGTAATAATAGTAGTAGTAGTAATAGTAGTAGTAGTAATAATAGTAGTAGTAGTAATAGTAGTAGTAGTAGAAGTAGAAGTAGTAGTAGTAGTAGTAATAATAGTAGCAGTAGTAGTAGTAATAATAGTAGCAGTAGTAGTAGTAATAATAGTAGCAGTAGTAGTAGTAGTAATAGTAGTAGTAGTAATAATAGTAGTAGTAGTAGTAGTAGTAGTAGTAGTAGTAGTAGTAGTAGTAGTAGTAGAAGTAGTAGTAGTAGTAGTAGTAATAATAGTAGTAGTAGTAGTAGTAGTAGTAGTAGTAGTAGTAATAATAGTAGCAGTAGTAATAATAGTAGCAGTAGTAGTAGTAGTAGTAGTAGTAGTAGTAGTAGTAGTAGTAGTAGTAGTAATAATAATAGTAGTAGTAGTAGTAGTAATAATAGTAGTAGTAGTAGTAGTAGTAGTAGTAGTAGTAATAATAGTAGCAGTAGTAGCAGTAGTAGTAGTAGTAGTAATAGTAGTAGTAGTAGTAGTAGTAGTAGTAGTAGTAATAATAGTAGTAGTAGTAGTAGTAGTAGTAGTAATAATAGTAGTAGTAGTAGTAGTAGTAGTAGTAGTGGTAGCTGTAGTAAAGGCCAATGCCCAGGGCAGCTGTGGCTAGTAGTTTACTGCATATAAATGAATAATGCAAGCAGTTATAAATAAATTTTGAGCATCTGGAGAAGCACTAGCCAATATAAGATGTTTGAGTAGTAAAAGTAGCAGCAGTAGCAGTTATAGTGGTAGCAGTAGTAATAGCAGTAGTAGTAATAGTTGTAATAGTAGTAGCAGCAGCAGTAATAGTAGCAGTAATAGTAGTACAAACTCCACGTTCAAACTCACCAACACAGGAGACAAGGGGAAAGAAAACTGACAAATGTAGTTTTCATAAAGACACTTTATTGGAGTACACAGGTCTCTGGATATATTCTATATAAGTATAATATATGAGCAGGAGTCAGAATAAATAGATATAAGTATATTTATAAAACTATTGAGAGTCTACAGTCATCTGAGCTGGAAAAACAGTTTGATAATACAGAGTGATGCTAGTGCTAAGTCAGGACAGACCGACCACAGACCAGGGCCAAAGGAGGATCTGGGGACAAATTTAAGTAATCACTGAGGTTTTTTTTCCTATTTCATCTCAGGTAGCATTTATATTAGATCACAAATGGTTCAAATCTGGAAATAAAAATGTCACTTATCAATTAAGGGTGCACTATGTAACTTTTCTGGTGTAAGGTACAACAAACTCATCGTAGTCAATAATTAGGATGTTCAGAATACGTCAGGAACATTATAACCACTTGGACCACTGCAAAAGATGTATAATTAAACCAGAATTACCAGTGGAACAAGCATAAAATCACTTGTTTAACTTAAAATAAAAAAGACAAACATTTTTCTCAAGTTAGTGCAAACAATTATTTCTATTCTATTATTATGTCATTTAAAGGGCCCATATTACGGTGTTTTCTAAACTGTTATAATGTTTTTTCAGAGTTCTTCCCTCAAACAGAAATCTTTTTGTTCCACCTTGTGATGTCATGGCTTAAAGCTCAATTTTGCGTAATATAGGACCTTTAATTTTTTCCATACAAATTCATAAATAGATACAATTTATTAATTTACTTCAAATTTGGAATGTGGTGGTTTCCTGGTTTCATTTTGATGGTGTAATAGAAATCTTAAACTGTTTGTTTTCCTATATTTCTGTCCCCAAACCCTCTCACATTTGACCCAACGCTGACACAGGCAGAGCTAACACTAGGAACAGACTTCCACAAAAGCAGAAATGATCAAAATTTACCAAAATCTTTCTCCAAATTCTCATATCAAATTTTCCAGAAGTACAAATTTCAGTCTTCAGTCTTTAACCTTTAAATTCTGAAAACGTACAGATCCTCATGTAAATTTCCACCAGCGCAGTAGGACACAGTTATGGACAGGTGCAAAGCGTGAAATCTCATGTTACTGTTCTAGTCGTCTTTGAATTGTGCTGTTTGTCTGTAATCGACAGGAATGATCTGAATTGGTCACAAGTTTGATTTTAGCCCTTAAAGCTTAGTGCTTCATAGTTTGACATCTGCAGGAATTTAATTAAGCAAAACATTTAATATTAAGCATTAAGAGAGCATTTTAAACTATATCTGAGAGGCAGTCGTAAAGGCTGGCAGTAGAGACACAATTTGGAAAGTTAATTCATATTTAGGCAAACATTATTTTGTTTCTCATTAAAGGAACTGTATGTAGTCTGCACTCTTACTGTTTTTTAAATACTATAATCACAACTGAACCTGGGTTGCCAGTGACTTAACCTGGACGTCATAGAGGACACATACAGTTGGGGTTTAGAAAATGACTATTCAGATCAGAGCGAGTCCTTTTAGGTTTAAAACAACTGGATTTCAGCATTGAAACTGGCAACCCAAATGAGAGATTATAAACAACTGGGCCACGTCTAATTTTTTTGTAATTAAGAATAAGTCAGAATTCAAATTGTTATCAGTAAAAGCTCAATTTGACTTGAACATGTCTATCTCAAGTTTATGAAATACAAAACCAAAATCTTACATACAGTTCTTTTAAATTCATAAATGTAACAGTTGATTGGTCCATTGTTTCTGATGAATGACCCTGTTTAACCAAGCAGAGGCAAACAACGCTTTTAATATATATATATATATATATAGTTTTTGAATATGATTGATGGTTTGCAGAATAACTCCATATAATATTTCACTATTTGAGCATCACATAATTTTGTCCTCAAATAAGCACAGAAAAAGCTTATCGTGAAGTAGGGTGAAAAGGCAAGAAAGTGTATAGGACAACTCTGTACAATACTTATTTGAGTTTACTCTTCACTGTCATTGGTTGACTCCACCTGTCACTCACTCAGGGGCTGACCGATGGGAGGAGGGGGCGTGTCTATATATGAGCATAGCGCTGAATCACCATATCATATACAGGTTATATCGCCCACACTTCAGCTCCAGAATTCAGAAGGAAACAACCAAAAAGTTTAATTATTTCATGACTTATTGTGCTTTAAGCTGTCAGTTTGGCCCAAGTTTAGACTTTAAGGAAAACCAGAATCTCTAACCCAAAACCTGTTCAAACTGTGCTGGCGGAAATAGGAAGAGCAACATTGCGTGTCCAAATTATACAGTGAGCTACAGTGAGCTCCAATCAGCCAATCAGCTTCAGCCTGTGCGTATGTAAGGCGAGAATATAGAGTTCATAATATATTTCAACAATGAAGTCAATTCAGTTTATTACCACCTGGTTTAAAGGTGCACCCTGTAACTTTTCTGGTGGAGGACATGTTATTGCTGGAATTGCCTGGAATGTTTCACAGTTTATTTAACTTTAATTGATTACAAGTTTTTATTGTCCAGAAATACTTGGTTTGATGGAGTCACCTGCTTGTTTCCATGGAGACTGCTAAGTTTATGCCATTTTATGAAAGATCACAGGCAAAAGAGCAACATCTCCATGGAGAAAAGAAGCTTTCAGACCCTCCAACTTAAAAATTACTTGGTACTTGCCATCTTCAGCTCTTGTCCAAGATATACCCCACCTAAGGCCCAAAGTTGACAGGCTCAGATCTGCAGCAATCTTAGTTTTCTTAATAATTCATTTAAATTTAACTTTTTAAGCAAAATCAAACCCTAATATTTGTTTCATGTATATATTCACTAAGAAAATTTCAACTATAGACAGAAATGTATTGTGTTGTATATTAAAGGTCCACAGTGTAACATTTCCTGACAGTTCTATGAATATATTATCATCTTTCCTGGAGTGTTCCACAGGTTCCAGGTCAGATCTGTGGAGAGGCATGCCCCTCCACAATAAGAATTCACGATTGTAATTTTGAAAGAACACCTGTAATTGACTGAAGGCAAGAAAAATATGTTTAATGCCACTGTGGAACATCCAGGCAAGGCAATGACATCTCCATGGAGACAAGCAACAGGCAGACTTCTCACCAGAAAAGTGACATAGTACACCTTTAATAATAAAATGCAGGTTTTTTTTGGATATCAAATTTGTGTGATAGGTTGTGTCGTACGGATTCAAACCAGGCTGTAGTAAAACTGATTAGCTAGTACCTTGTTACTCATTGTCCTTATACCATGCATTTGGCTTTGTGCAGTAATCGCTGGTACAGATGACATCATAGAAGCTTCAATTTAGTTCCAATATCTGAAAAAAAAAGACTTTAAACTCCAACAACCACTTCAGCAGGCGCTCCAAAGAGGTAGGTCTATTTAGTTGGCAACACAAAAAATCCTCTGGTCTTTCCTTGTACTGTCCATAGATGTCCTCCCGGCTGATCCAAAATCCTCCACAAACGCCCCTCCGGAGGATACGAACACTGTTTAATGCAATGTGAGAATGCAGCAGCAGCACAGGGCAGGTACAGGAGCTCAAATGTGTAAGGGGCCACCATTTTAGTCACCTCCTCCACTCCGGTTCAAATTTGACCTTCAGGTGTGATTACGACAGGATATAGGTTGTGTTCGTGTTCTACAATTTGATGATGTTGGAATTTCAAATAGAGGACAGGGGTCGATATAACTCTATGGGAGATTCACTGTTATTGTTAACTTACCATCCACAAATTTGAAACCTTATCCTTATTTATTTGGGACTGGCTCTACAAACTTCTCATATTAATCTTACGGCTTGAAGTGCTTTCAACTGACAACAATCTTGTTTTTGGGGTTGAATAATAGCACCACTTTCTGAATCTATTGTGGAAAAAATCACTTATTTATGCTGACAGAGAAGTTGAGCTTTGTGCCAGTTCTGTTTCATGTGGATAGGTCCAGTAATTACAGAGATATTAACCATAAACCAGGTCAACAAATCTGCAATCTGACAGTTAAACAGCAAATTCCACCCTAGACTCCTGCCTGTCCTCCAGCTCAGCTCAAACTATCAGGATTCTAAAAAGTCACGTGAACACAACCTAAACCGAGCATCCATCTATGTGTGGTCATCAGGCCTCCTCCTTCTGCTCCATGTGGTGGGTGTAGTCTTCTTGGGGTCAGACCTGATCAGACCCAGAGTCCAGCAGCAGTTCTTCTGGAGGTCAGGAGGCGTCAAAGCTGGAACACAAAAAAGAAAAACACAGCCTGAGTGATCAGATTAAGGTACACCTGTGTCCTCTGCATTTGACCCATCCTTCAGTGTGGTTTAAACGTGTCGGGAGCAGTGGGTGACCGCAGAGCAGGTCACCCACTGGACTATTCCAGATACTGGGCTAGGTTCGATTAACCTGTCACTGTCGAAGGTAAGCCTGTATTCGCCGTGAGTTTAGAGCAAAGTTCATTCACTTTTTCCTCTTATCCTCTAGTCTCTCCGGGCAGATGGGGACTTGCAAACATAAATCATGTGTGTGTGCACGCATGAACAACTGTGCTGTATAAAAAGACATGACGTAAAAATGTGTCGTCCACTTGTCCTTTATGTGTGGGTGTATGGGTGTATGTATGTTAGCTGCACACGCACAGAGCTGTGAAGTGTCATTAAGGTGCTCAGGTTCATGAAATATTTAAGAAGAATGATGTGGGCTGTGCATTAGACAGAGGTGACCACAGGGAGGGAGAAGAGAGAGAGGAGGGAGAGAGAGTAAGTAAGAGAGAGGGAGAGAGAGGGAGAGAGAGGTGACCACATGGTGATCTACAGAGGAGAGAGAGGAGGAGAGAGAGCGGTGACCACAGGGAAGAGCAAAAAGGAGAGAGTGAGGGACAGAGAGAGAGGTGACCACAGAGTGACCCGAGGAGAGAGAGCATTCACATCCTTTACATTAAGACTCACATCGATCTGGGACTCTATCAACACAGACAGTCTATACAGGAGGCTAAAGAGAATATATTTACTATCTGCAAAAGAACAATCAGGTGTAGTGGTGTAAGACACAGTCTAAGCACAAAAGCACTGAGGGACCTATGGACTGTACCATCATGAATGACAACATCAGGAACTGAATTCACAACTTTGTTTAAACGCTAGGGAACAAAATATATAATTGTGATTTTTCTGACAAGCATTGCAATTGTGATTAGATTCATAATTTGTGTTTCAATTCTATTCTATTTAAAGTACATATTTTAAATGCACAGAAGAATTGAGACAAAATGCTAAAGTATGAACTGAAAAACATGATCAGAACATGTTTGTGCAGATCTAAAGTTAGCAGTTTTTATGCAGGATTCATTATCTATGTTAATTACCTGAGTGTTGTTAAAATTAAACAGTATTTAATGTCAATTAGCATTAGCTTAGAGACAAAAACACATAATTTTACAGTGAAATGTTTCCATTCTACATAAGCGTTTCAAAACACTGCCAGTGATTATCCAGCTGTATCTTGCTGTCCACTACATGTTCATTAAATATTGATTACCGGTAATTTGAATGCAACTTGGTTAATTCCCCTTAAAGAATGGCATGGTGAGTGATGATCCACAGTTTTGAGGCAACCATAACTGGTCTTCTTCTTTTTACAAGAAAAATATCACATTATAAAAACAACTGTATCCAAAACTATGGTGCTAGTAAGAGAGTAAGAGAAAGCTCATTTTCCCAGAGACACGAGCCACACTGAAAAGTAACTGGGAGGAGGAGTGAATCTACTAATTACGGTAACAAGATTGAAGTTGAGATATTAAAATAAAATTTTGGGCGCTTTCTACCATGTTATAATGTTCCCTCATTAAAAATATGCCTGAAGAAGTTTTAGCCATCTTCCATAAATATACAGCAGGATACAGAACAATACACTACAACTGGACAAACCTGATGTGATGTGCACTAGTTTCATTAGCAGGATCCACGCTGATTGTGTTGTAATAGCGCTCTGAAGAGGGAGTGTCTTAATGAGGAGAGCAAAGGGAGGGACGACACAGAGTGCCAAAAATGAACTGAAACTAATGAAACATGTTAATAAATTGTTTTTGGCGAATATAGCATTTTCAAAACACTATAAAGTAACATAGTGATTTAAATATAGAAAAACACCACCTCTTTAACAAAGTGGACCAAAACAAAGCAACATGTGCTCCTTAGAGAGGCTGTAGTTTGTCATCTCTGGAAATCTAAAACAAGTGAGTAAATGTCCAAACGTGTCTTTTATTTTTTCTTGCTGTTTCTTACCTTGTGCAGTTTGTGTATTAATTAAAATGTAAATTGGACTGGTTGTGATGGTGTGCATGTAAACATAGTCATAAATATAACAGTACATATCCAGCCTGTCTGTGCCTGTTGGCTATGGGAGTCTCACCTGTCCCAGAGCTTGGTGTTCCTACAGCCATTGGTGCAGCAGCCAGCGGAGATCAGAGCTGCAACACAGAGATACACAGAGAAACATCAATAACATGATCAATACTGAGCGATCAATACCAGCGATCAATAGGAGCACGCGGTGTGAGCCTGTCCCAGAGGAGGCTAACAGAGCTAACCACAGAGGAGACTTTCTCTATTCTAATTCACCTGGAGCAGACAAGCAAGACCATGTGTCTGAGTCCTGTTTCAGTCGCAACAGCTTTTCCTGATATGGATGCCATTTTGAGGACTTTTTAACATTGCAAGAATAAAATGTTTAACTGTAGGTTGTGGGTTGCAATGAAAACAGTCCTAATTTCCCATGTTCCAGTGCTGTAGAAGAGATGGGTAGAGTAGACACAAAGTGTACTCAAATAAGCTTAGTATTACTTAAAAATAATATTACTCATGTAGATGTACAAAATAGTGGTCCAAGAAATTAGAGTATTAAAATATTTGGTCAAACTGTTCAAGTAAAAATAACTGTCAGGAAATCAGATACTCATCTGATTTTGGTGCATGTGAAAATAGCCAGTGTCACTTACGAGGCTTAAGTGCCCTGGCTAAAGTTAGCTTGTTTGTTTGTTTGTGTTTATTTTTATACTCTCCATAATGTGGATCTTGCAGAGACTGATAATATTTCCATAAGTATTTTTCAGCACAAAGCTCATATGTAGGAAAATTGTTGGGAAAATGACAGAGACGAACATGGAAAGGCAGAAGCAGCTGTGGCCTAGTTACACTGGAGATAGACTGGTCAAATAAAACATGTTAACATAGCTCCAGTGCATCTGTGTTTTGTTTTTGTTTTTTTTGCTGAAGAAAACTTAACAAAAAGTGCCTCTGAAAATGAACTGAAATGAGCTCAACTTATAGTTAGGAAATGCCTTTACGTTAATGCACTAAAGTTAGCACTGGTGATCTGAACTCTTGACCTTGCTAAAAACTTCCTTTATAATTTGCTTCACTGGATTAGCCAAAAGTCCATGCTTCAAGTAAACTATAATTGTGTTCATGTGACAACACAACCTTGTATATTCCCTACAGTTACTTCTCTGGGGTTATTAACTGCTAACATATAACAAATTTAAATCATTATCTTACCTTTTATTGTTTTGAAAATGCTAAATTCGCCAAAACCAACATATTACCATTTTTTCTAAGTTAAATTCACTCATTATAAATTCACTCCCCCTTCACAGTGCTATCACATTGCAATCAGCATGTGTTTTGCTAATGACACCACTGCACATTGCATCAGGATTGTAAAGTTGTAGTGTATTGTTTTACTCTTCTATATTTAAGGAGAACTGTCATGTGGGAGCATGGCTGATGTTGGCTTTTGGGGGGCACACTGGACAAACCTTACAGGTAAATGTAAGGAGGGTTTGAATAGTGAATGATTGCTAAAATACTTAAACACGCAGGGATGACATATAAAACCACTTTAGGCATGTCTTTGATGAAGGAACAACGTTATAACATGGTAGAAAGCTCCAAAGACTTAATTTTGCATAATACCCCCTCTATAAACTGAGCTGGAGGACAGGTCAGAAGTCTATGGTGGAATTTGCTGTTTGACTGCCTGATTGCAGATTTGTTGACTTGGTTTATGGTTAATTTTACCATAATTACTGCACCTATCCACATGAAAAAATTGCACAAAGTCTTCTCTGTCAGCATAAATAAGTAAAATATTTTTTTTCAGAACAGCTTCAGAAAGTGGTGCAATTATAGAACTCCAAAGACGTGATTGTTGTCAGTAGAAATGACTTTAAGCCATAAGATTAATATGGCAAGTTTGTAGGGCCAATCCCACAGAAATATTGATAAGGTTCAACATTTGTGGATTTGGGGAAGTTTTCTTAGTTACAGAACATAAATACAGCCTATTCTGTGATCTTGGTTGCAAGATAAAGATGCAAGATCAATAAAGCCTACATTACACTGCTGTTGCCAACATGGAGACATAACAGACAATTGGCACTGGTTTTGAACTGGTACACTATGTAACAAGCATATTAATTAGGGTTAAGTATTATGACAACGCTAATACTATTTATGTGGCCATTCATAACGCCATAAACAACTACGTAAACACCGGCTGATTACTAATGTGAATAGTAAAATTTGAAAAACATTTCTGGTGTATAGTTGAGAGTTGAGATTTTAGTTTTCTCAACCAAAAGTAAAAGAAAAAGCCTGACTAAATTTTGATAGCTATGGGTCTTGTTTGTGCAGGTTTTGACATTGCCATAGTAACTGTCAGCAGGGTACAGCCGAGCATGGTGGGTAATAGGAAGTGCTCGTGGTGTCAGTGTGTGCCCGACCATGACACGAATCAGGCAGGTTGACAAAAGGAGGAAGACCTACAGAAGCAGTGAGCCATGGCAGAGAGAGAGAGCTTAGGAAACTGACAAATACTAGAACAGAGGAGGTTCATCTGGTGCAAGTGGGAAAATATACAGTTGAAACCATAAGTTTACATGCACTATATAAAAAAAAGACACATATGCTTTTTTTCCTCACTGTCTGACATGAAATCAGACTAAACTTGTCCTGTTTTAGCTCAATTAGGTTTACCAAAATTTCCCAAATTCTTTAAATGCACAGTAATCTTCCTGTATGTAAACATCTGACTTTGAAGAAAGTAATGGGAAATGTTCTAAAAACTTCTTCTCTCATTATTCTAACATTTAGCATATGTGTCTTTTTATGTAGTGTATGTAAACTTCTGGTTTCAACTGTAAATGTCCTAAGATTTGGATGTTAAAACAAGTAAAAGTGAAACATTCTATAATATCCCTGAAATAGGAAAGGATGTAATAGTTTTGTAATTAAAGATGCACTATGTAACTTTTTTATGGAGGGTTTGCTTGTCTCCATGGAGATGTCATTGCTTTGTCTCCAGTGTGGTGTGCTTCTAAATTTATCTTGCATTTATTTTATTACAGTTGTTTTTATTTCTGAAAAAATACCTTAAAATATGCATTTAAATGTGAGCCTCTCTACAGATCTCACATGTAGTTCACTTGGTTGACAGGCTTGTGTCCATGGAGATAAATATTTTTAATGCCATATTGTGAAACATTTCAGGCAAATCAATACCATTTCCATGGAGACAAGTATGCAGAGGAGTGGTGCAAGAAACACAAATGTTCAAATCATTTCATTTTGTCGACATAAAGTTTTAGTCAGTTGCAGACTTACTCACAGTGAGAGGAGTAACCACAACTTTTACTCAATTAAGAATACTGTTACACTGTACTATATATTACTCAAGTAAGAGTAAATGTATAGCATCTGGAAACTAGCCTGAGTACAGTCTTATTAAGTAAGTGTAACTGTCAGAGTACTGTCTTTGATTAGGACTGATATTTTCATGTGCACATACTTCAAATGAACAATTCAAATATAAAACATTTTCAAGTTTGTTTTTTTATGAACTGAAAAGAGCCCTGTGCTTGTGAAGTACAGTGCCATTACTCACAGATCCCCTCTCTACTTTCCTCTGACACAAAGGAGCAGGTGTCTGGGACCTGTTTAAACCTAATGTATTCTAATAAATGCACCAGAACCACGTTTGTTTGTTTTATATTCAGCTCCAGCTCTGTCCTCCACTGCCCTAATGCTAATGTCCTCATGCTAACCTCCTCATGTTAACTTCCTCATGCAAACATATACATCATATATATATATATATATATATATATATATGTTTCCCACCTTGACCTCGGGGTCTCCAGGTCAAGGTGGGAAACACCTCCAAAGGTAATTGAGAGTGATCAAGCCCAGATCCTGTGGGACTTCCAAATACAGACCGACAGAATGGTGACGGCGAACCAACCGGACATTGTGGTAGTGGATAAACAACAGAGCAAAGCAGCTGTGAGTGATGGACATTACAGAACCAAGTGATGGGAACATTGGGAAAAAGGAAACTAGAGAAATATCAAGTACTCAAAGAAGAGCACATCAGAGCACTCGGGGCAGTAACCCATAAACTGACCTTCAGGTTGGGGGACCACTGCACTAACAATTGAGCCGCTCATCTGTGTTTCATCAGATACTTCAGTTTTACATAAAGGCTACACAATCACATAAACGTAAACATAAAATCCAAAAGGCTAAAATGGCTAAGAAAGCTAGTCTCCTGCGTCTGTTAGCTTGTGTGCTAACGTCAGGCCTGAAGTGTTGCCTGGAAACAGAGGCAGAGCAGATGTTCACACTTCATTCACACCTCTGCACTTTTACATCTGAATACTACACCTCCAACTCATTTATATACCAGAATTTACAAGGTTAGCTCTGTGTATTTCTTATCTTTGTCTTTTATATTTGCCTTAACACAATTACATTTCCGTTCTTAATCCTCTTTTATAATAACGTTATTTATAGTTTTAAAGTTTGTGTATCTCATTTTGAAACTGTGAAAGGAGGACGCTGGTACAGAGCTCTCACAGTCCCTTTGGAGCTTCACTAGTATACACCATAGACTGTATAAAGAAGTGGTCTAAGGGACTGTGACGTCACCCATAGCATTTGGCTTCAGCCAAATGAAGGTCATCGAGGCTAGGGGGGCGAGGCTAGGGGGGCGCGAATTTGGGAACGAGTTCCATATTTGAAATTTTGACCGTGATTTTCATGGTCCACACTGCTGGTTTAGCAGGGGGCGAGCTCTTATCGCAACTGAGCAATCTCGGGGAAAGAAGGTGTCTGATTTATATGTTGTTAATGTACATATCTTGATTTAGGGACAAACTAGCTAAATAAAAACACCAGGATCATGTAGAGCAGGTTAATACGAACATTTTAAGACCATAATGACGAGCCTGATAGCAGCAGTTACAGAGAGTGGGATGTTTTGGGGTTTTTTGCTATGTTTTTTCAATAGAAGGTGAATTGGAGATTATTCAGCCTTTAGTGCCCCATCCTCACTTATTATTTGGAACATGACGCCTAGCAGGTTAGCTATGTCCATTTATATATATACAGTCTGTGGCATACACATGTGTGAATTTTTGTAGCTCAACCTCGTTGACCAGGCTTTAGAGACAATAGAGCCTCAGCACAGAGCACAGAGAGAAAAAGAGAAGAAGAGAGAGGATGAGAGAGAGAGACCTGGAGTTTTAACTTTTATTGGAACTCACAGAAGTCCTCAGGGACACAGAGGAAAGACAGGGCGAGTGCTGCGTCAGTGCCCTCTGCAAGTACATTCTCTCTTCCTCTTCCTACTCTTTCCCTCTCTCATGCTCCTCTCTCACCTCTCTCCTCTCTCTTACCCTCTGAAACTCTCTCACCTCATTCTCTCCTTAGTCTCTTTTCTCTCTCTGTCCCTTTTCTCCTCCTGTTTACCTACACTCTACGTCAGCACGCTCTGATTCACTGGACTGACCTCCTCCTACCTGCTCTGTGGCCTTCAAACACTGCAGCTGTGAATGGAGCTCTTCACGTCATTCAAACTTAGCATAATAATTCAACCATGATTTAATAAGTTGTCATTTCAAACATATTTTTTCCAATCTCTATTGATCATGAAAAGTACTTCACATCAAGAAGACATTCAGAAAAGGATAAATTGCCTATGGTTGTTATTGAACTACTGACCTTTGGGTCAGAGGGCAAATGCTTCACCAACTGAGCCACTGCTGCCTAAACCTGATAAGACATTTATTATGAGTCGGATTGATTCCTATTTAAAAGGTTTAGGAGGGTTATTTTTGTTAAAAGCTTAGATCAGAGCTGAGTAATATGATGAAATAGCTTTTAAAATGAATTTCCAGATAAACAATACAGTTTATTATCATTGCCATTTAAAGGTCCACTATGTAACTTTTTTGCTGGAGCCACCTGCTTGTTTCTATGGAGACATTATTGATTTGGCTGAAATCCTCCACACTTTGGCATTAAACTTAACAAAAACTTAAATTGACAAGCAGATATACCCATTAGGCCAGAATACAGGTCAGATGACAATCTCAATCAGAATGGTTGGTATTTGTGTGCAAAAAAGGTACAAAAGGTGCAAAAGATTTTGGGTACATAGTGCACCTTTATTGCCAAAAATAGTCAAATTTCTTTCCCCCAAGTCTTCCATCTGCTCCAAACCAGATGATTTTACTGACAGATGCTTTTACTTACCTATTGAAAATGACTAAATCTCGATCTTGTCAATCTAGCCTGCAGTTTAGTCCTGGTTGAGTTCTTGTTTAGTCTCCATATATTTCAGCCCATTTAAATGAACAGCTATGACATTTTAGGATCATTAACTTCGGCATCTGTCTCAAGCCACTGCAGCTCACTGTACCGTAAAGACCATGTGGGTGTTAGCCTGTTTTAATTACATTGAAAATTCACTGGTCTGAAAAGCTCCTAAACTCATTTACACAGCAATACATGTTAGCACATCCCAGAACAATCAGGTCACATGTTCAGTCTGACTAATTAGATGTGTAAATTATACACCGCTCATTATGGCCTGGTTTAGATTTGTTAAGAGGTCATTTGAGGTCATGTATTTGTAGGACACGTTTGAGATGGAGAGCAGGGGACTATATGGGACATTTACTGTTTTTGGAAGAAATATCCAAACTTATGAGCGACAAATGTTGAAACTCATCCTTATTTGTTAGGGATTGGATTCACAAATTTACCATAACAATCACGTCTTTGGAGATGAATAACGGAACCACTTTCAGTTTGTTTCATGTGGATAGGCCCAGTAATTACAGAGATATTAACCATAAACTACGCCAACAAATCTGCACGTTGACAGTTAAGAGACCAGATCTAGACCAGATCCAGACCAGATCCAGACCAGATCCAGACCAGATCCAGACCAGATCCAGACCAGATCCAGACCAGATCCAGATCAGATCCAGACCAGATTGAGACCAGGTTTCAACCACTAGAGTCTTATTGATTTGTATACACCTCAGTGAGAGACACAGCAGTCATTACAGAAAAGGTCGGACAGGCAATAAAACGAATTGACGAAGTGGAACTCTACTTCTGGTTTAATGGGGCCTCGGTGGCTTAGGAGGTTAAGCAGCCTGATAACTGGAAGACGGGTGACCAGTTCAATTCCAGCTCCAACCGGGGCATACAGGGGTATATAATTTGTGTTGCGTGAATCAGGTCATTGGCACTCATCTGCAGCATTTTCAAGCTTGTAAAACACAAAAATAGATCTGGTTTAGTCCTGTTCCGGGTTCTGGTGTATGCCGGTAGTTCAGTCCGAGTATAGTCCTGGTTTAGTCACTAATGCGGCATGTTGTTGATAGCACTCACACTTCAAAGAAAGGAGGTTCTGGGTTTGATTCCCAAGTTATATCCGGGCCTTTCTGTGTGGAATTTGCATGTCCTCCCTGTCTGGTTGGGTTTCCTCTGGTCACTCTGGTTTTTAACCCAAAACATACACCACAGGTCAAATCCTCCAGCTAAGGTAGTCCTGACCAAGACTGGCGATAAGTCCCTAGACAATCATTGCTCCTGACAGGTTGCCCCAGCAGCACTGGTAGAAGGATGGGTCAAATACAGTGGATAAATTTACCTACCAAGGTTAGTCTAGGTTTAGTCCAGGTTTACTACAGGTTTAGTCCAGGTTTCGACCAGGTTTTGGCTGGGTTTAGTCCTGGTTTAGACCAGGCTTTTTCCAGGTTTAGTCAAGGTTTAGTCCAGGTGAAGACCAAGTTTAATCCAGGTTTAGACCAGGTTTAGATCGAATTTAGTCTGGGTTTAATCCAGGTTTAGACTAGGTTTAGTCCAGGTTTAGTAAAAATTGTATCCAGGTTCAGTTGAGCTTTGATCCAAGTTTAGTCCAGGCATAGAGGTTTATTCCAGGTTTGGTCCAGTCTTAGTCCAGATTCAGTCCAGATTTAGTCCAGGTTTAGTCCAGGTTTAATCCAGATTTGGTCCAGTCTTAGTCCAGATTCAGTCCAGGTTTAGTCCAGATTTAGTCCAGGTTTAGTCCAGGTTTAATCCAGATTTAGTCCAGTCTTAGTCCAGATTCAGTCCAGATTTAGTCCAGGTTTAGTCCAGATTTAGTCCAGGTTTATACTATGTTTAGTCCAGGTTTAGTGCTTTAGAGTGATATTGATTTGTGGACATTCTCACAGAGACAGACCAGTCATTAAAGTAAAGGTCAGACTGAGCCAATGAACGAGACAGAAAGAGACAGAAGAAGAGAGGGCGAGAGAGGGATGTAAGGAGGATGTGAGCTGAGAAGAGAGAAAAAAGAGGGAGGGAGTAGGAGAGAAACAAAAAGAGGTCTTGAGGGGAGGAGAAAGAGAAAAAGGAGAAAAGGGGGAGGGAGGAATCCTGTGTCTGTCATAGGAAATGTCAACGTTTAATTAACCATTAACTGTATTTAAAATGACCACATACTGATTATTGTTGTTTTTAAACCATGTGAGGGCAGTGTTTCATTTTAATCTGAAATAATACAAAAACTTTGGTTAGTACTTGAATAGGAGACCAGGTGCCATAGTGGAGCAGCAGAGGCTCTAGTGTAATCATAGTGCAGATTGGCAGTCTCACTTCTGTCAGTCTGCCCCAGGGCACCTATGGCTACAGAAGCATCAACGATCACCAGGTTTTGACTGAATAAATAATGCAATGTCCAGAAGTGCTATAAACATCACATACATTACTCTTATCATCACTTTCACACTGTTCACTCCAAGCCTCGTCCACTTTTCTTGTACAGCCATAAAACACAAATAATTACCGACTAAACTGCCTGAGTTTATGGCCTTGAAAATCACTATTTCAGATATCACTGTACAGCTCCTCGGGCCAGACCATGTGATCAGACGGTTTTATACAGCTAGAGAAAGTCTTCGCTTCTCTTCTACTTTTCTTCAAAGGTGAGAAATGGAGGCGTGTAGGTGTTTCTATGCTAAAGGACCTCTACTTTTCCATAGGGTTCACCGTTAGCGATGGGCAAAGGTTGGGGTTATGTATAAGACACTAGAGTTGCAGAGCTGACTACATTAACGACATTACAATCTTCTTAGATATATTCACGTGTATTAGACAGATTTTCATGTTTTTCTAATTATTCCTTGGATTGGTGGGTATAAATATTTATCATAGTCTTGGATCAGCCAAATGTCAGTTTGCTGGGAGAAAAATAAAAGTGTAAAAATACTGGAAGTAGCGCTGAGTTGTAAAACAGAATACCTCTACCTATGTCATAAACACTAAGAATTACATCCAAATTTAAGTGATAATTTATGTACAACAAAGGCATTTTTCTGATGGATTAACAGAATAAATGTGTTGTTCTGTATTTTTATTAGTCTACTTATAACTATCGTTCAATTTAGACAAGTTTTGGCGCCAGTTATGGTTATGTCATATCTGCTGCCCATATTCAACCGGGAAGTAAAATTACACATTTTTTTAGGCAGCAGTGTAAGTAAAATGTTAGATATAATGATGTTAACTATGTTTTAGTGAAATTAATAGTCTAACCTGTCATATGCATTATTTTAGCCTTCCCTCAAATTACGTCAAATTTTAATGCATCTTATCTAGTTTAAAATGTGCAATTTGGTAAATTTGTAAATGTATTTCATTTTCATTTTAAAGCTGTATTATTATTATTATTATTATTATTATTATTATTATTATTATTATTATTATTATTATTAATAATAATAATAATAATAATAATAATAATAATAATAATAATAATAATAATAATAATAATAATATTATTATTATTATTATTATTATTATTATTATTATTATTATTATTATTATTATTATTATTATTATTATTATTATTATTATTATTATTATTAGTATGTTTCTAGAATTTGTTGATTTCAGATGTAGGACAGGGGTCTGTATAATTCTGTGGGAGATTCACTGTTTTTGAAAGAAATCTCCAAACTTATGATCCACAAATGTTGAACCTCATCATGATTTGTTTGGGATTGGCTTCACAAACTTGTCATATTAATCTTATGGTTTAAAGTCCTTTCAACTGACAACAGTCACAGGGTTGAATTGGCACCACTTTCTGAAGCTAAGCCCAGTAATTACAGAGATATTAACCATAAACCAGGTCAACAAATCTGCAATCTGACAGTTAAACAGCAAATTCCACCATAGACTTCTGACTTGTCTCCAGCTCAGTTTATTCTACATTGTACCAGCACTTGTGTTTTTTGCACATAATGGTTCATAATGACAATAGATTTGCTCTGTTCACACTAAACAAAATGGGACGTTACAGTCATGACGTTTGGGCTCCAGATGCTCCGGTTATTATTAGCAACGCACAAGTGTCAAAGCTAACGTCCTTCTGATACAAAGCACAGGAGGAGAGAGAGATAGAGAGGAGAGAAAAACAGAGTGGGAGAAAGATTTAGAGAGAGTCAGTGAGCAGGAAGGGGGGGAAAAGTGGTAAAAAAAGAGAGAGAGGGGTAAAAGAGGGGTAGGGGGCATAGAGCGAGATGTGGAAAGAGGGGGTGAAAAAGTGAGGAAGAGAAAGAGGAAGAGAAAGAGTTTAAGAGAGGTGAGTGAAGAGCAAGACGAAGAGATAGGAAGAGACATATAAAGAGAGGGAGAGGAGAAAATGGAAGAGAGCTTAAAGGAAAGAGATGGGTAGCGAATGAACGAAGTGAGGGGGAGAAAAAGAATAGAACAAATTGGCGAAGAGCGTTCAAGGAGAGGAAACTGAGTGAATCTCCTCTCACTCCTCTCCTCCCTCTCTTTCTCTCGCTCTTACCCCTCGCTCTCTATCCCCTCTCTGTCCCTTCTTCTTTTCTCTCTATTTGCCCCCTCTCTTTCTCTCTCACTCCCTCTCTCACACTCTCTCCCCCCTAAGGTGCATATCGAGGTACAGTGTGTTCTGAGCTTTCTGGTCACTTCGGTCCAGGACATTTTTGACATAAAAATAATCAAACTTTCACTTTCACAGTGGCTGTAATCTGATCTAAAGTTCTCGCTGTTCCTCATAGTCTGACCAAATAACACAGAGACCAATGTTCAACTTAAGACAAATGAAAATCACCATTACTATTCTCCATTATTTTAACATAGGGTTGACAGATGTGTAGAAAATCAGATACTAATCGATCAAAACTAAATACTCATTTGAGCAGGTATTTATACTAAAAAAGTCACATTTACAGCAGTGAGTGAGTGAACCTTATCTGAATAGCTTTAGAACCATCTTGAGCTGTATCAGAACAAGTATAAGACCACACAGACTAATATGGACCACTATGGAACCTACCTGGACAACTGAGAGACAGATATACACAGATCTAAGGCCACACGGTAAAATAAAAGAATATAGTACGATTCAATGTTGAAAATCACATTCTACTGTCTAAATAAAGTAAAACACACTATTTTAAAGATGCACTAGGTAACTTTTCTGAATAGTCATCAGTCACCATTAATCTCCATGGATACGTTGTTGCTTTGCTTTTAACGTCCCATGGTATTACATTAAACTTATCTATGTTTCTTTTTTAATGTTAATTTTATGATGATTATTTATGTTCTGATTTGTTGTATTGTGATTTTAATGTCTTTCTTATTCTGTAAAGCACTTTGTGTACGAATTGTGCTATACAAATAAACTTCCCTTGCCTTGACTATTTATTCAGTTACAGTTTTTTATTTTTATTGCTAAAAAAGGTGCTGAAAAACATCTATTATTACAGTGAGGGGGTCGCCTCTCCACAGATCTGACCTATAACTTGGCTTGCTGGCGTCATATGCTTGCTCCGTGGAGTTTGATTAGTTTATAATGCCATGAAACCTTTGTAGTGGAGGGTCTGCTCCCGGCTTGGCTCCACAATATTGTATCTACGGCCAGATCTGTGGAGAGGTGACCCATCTCACAATTTATGAATGTTTAAACGAGAAATAAAATCACCGGTAGTCAAAAATATGCAAAAACAAGTACATCTCCAAGGAGAACAGTATATGACAGAGCTCTACCAGAAAAGTTTAAAAAAAAAAAGGTTATGCACCTTTAAAATCACAAATTCCCTGCTCCTTTTCTGATTATTTCTGAGTCATAGCCTGAGTTGCTGTCACGATTTTAGCTTCGTCACGGCTCAGACTTCTCCTGTTACCTCCTGTCTCTCCTCTCTCATTCTGATGATTCAGACCTGTCATTGAGCTTTGTATCCCCTCAGAGATCAGAAATCTAACCCACAACCTCTCTACAAAGAGGAGGAGACAGTATAACCACCATATGCTCTTAGAATACTCCCACTGCCCACAAGTTCTCCACAGCTCCACAATTAGGTTATCTAAGCATTAAAAGGCTATATTTCCCACAAAGGAAGGAGCACTTTTAATTTGAGTCGAACCCTCTGAGATCAGCCATAAACTTTTGTAAAAAAAAAAAATCTAATTCCAGGTAAAACGAAATGGCACAGCGTTAAATTATTTATCCTGGTTTATGTGTGCGCAGTGCAGTGACCCGTAACCCGTCCAGCTAATGCACAGGCCCTAATGTATGAGGCTTAATAGAGATGTAGTACAGCCAAGTTCAGCTCATAGGAACAGATAGGAACGCGGAGAATACATGGCAGAAGATTGGACTAGTAAAGAGCTGCAGAGGAGATAAACGAGTGTAAGATGGATGGAGAGAATGAGAAAGAGGGAGAGAAAGAGTGCTGCAAAACGATTTATCATGAAAATTCAATTCAAGCCACACAAGAAAGTAGGAGCACAAGAAACTATCAGTGTTATCCTGCATCCTCCACTTACAAAAGGAGGTTGTGGGTTAGACTCCCGTCCCTCTGAGTGGAGTGTGCATGTCCTCACTCCGTTACTGCGGCAGAGTGGTTACCCTGGAAGCATTTACATGGCCGCAGTGAATTTCTAATTGAAATCAGATTAAAGCTTTAAATCATAATCTAATATAGATCCATGTACAGAGCCGATTACAACCACAGACAGGCAGTCCACTATTAATCATATTAGCGGCATAAATGAGTTTTCTCTGATACAGAAAAGACGATAATCCTGTACGTAGAAGGGAGATTGACAATCGCTCACTAAATGAAAGGTGCTGATCAGTTCGTTGTGAATAGGGCATGATTATTGTTCTTGTGTTGTATAAATGTATTTGTGCGACTGTCTGTTAGTTGGTTGAAGGTGCAGCGTGATACAGCAATAATACATATATAACCTACTATACATCACTATTATTATAAAAGAAGTTATTTGAAGGTAGTGCCGTAATTACTTCAGTTATATTACATACACAAGATTCCTTTTCCAAATAAGACAAAAATGCTACAAAATTAATAGCAATATATCAATACACTTATATCAGTGATAATAATATCGGGTCACTATTTTTTTAGCTACTTTCTACATTTTATATACATACAGAAGACATCACTATTTTTTTTTATTTTATTTTTTTTGCTACTTTCTACATTTTATATAAATACAGAAGACATCAAATATGTTATGCAAGTTATATGGAATTGTGTAGCAAAGGAAAACCCTTGGCCTCCTCTCAATGAGCTTCTTGATGAATGAACATGAAATCACTTCACAGCTGTGTCTGGGTCAAGAAATGTAAAAAGTTAAAGTCAGGGTCAAAACAAAGGGTGGTATTAACAAAAAATGAAAAAAAATATTTAATGATAATTATTAATAATTAATATTATTTTAGTTTAGTTTTTTTTTGTTATGTGTCATTCATAATGTTGAATCTACAATCTGAATAATCATGGAATTAAAGAAGAAACATAAATGAAAATGTGTGTCCAAACTTTTGTTAGTGTAAATATGAATGATGGTTATTATGTTATTATGAGATGATTTTAAATCTGTCCAGGAACATTAACATTTGAGAGAAGACTGAAATCTGAACTGATAAACTAATACAAGACTCCCATGCAAGTCAGAACATGTTTGTAGAGGTCTAAACCACAGGGTTAGCAGCTTTTACACAGAACAAGACTTTTTGACATTTTCAGGGGAAAAGTAATAGGTTATAGCCTCTTTTGTAATACAGGTGTGATTACTTATGCAGCCCTATTGTAATTAAGTGTCACTGTGTGGTGCTTAACACAGTTGAGTGTCTCAGTCCTGTTAGAGTGGATCTGATGTGCCTTGTGTACCTCTCTCACCTCTGCAGGTGCGGCTCTGTGGCTCTGGAGCTCTGTGCTTTTGTTTCACTAGAGCTGAGTCAGGACTCCAGCCCTGTTCCCCTGCTCAGCGAATACAAGACTGCATCAGTACTGCAGTGAATACTACTACTGCTACTGCAATTACTACTACTACTGATGCTGCTACTACTACTAAAACTAGCACTGCTACAACTACTACTGCCACTTCTGCTACTATTGCCCAGTCTGTCCCTTGCTCTCCGTCAACACAAGACTACATCACAACTACTACAAGTACTACTACTACTACTACTACAAGTACTACTACTGCTACTACTACTACTACTTCTGCTTCTATTGCCCAGTCTGTCCCTTGATCTAAGTCAATACAAGACTGCATCAGTACTGCAGTGAACTACTACTATAAGTACTACTACTACTACTACTACTACTATTACTACTACCTCATGTACTACTACTGTACTACTAAAACTACAACTGCAACTGCCCAATGTGTTGCCCTGCTCTCAGCATATACTGGAAACCACAAACACTCCATCAGTACTGCAGTGAATACTACAACTACTATTACTACTACAACAATAGTAAGTACTACTACTACTGCAACAGCTACTACTGCCACCAACACGTGTCACTGCTTAGGCCTTAAGGATAAAAAATAGAGATTTTGAAAGTTTTGGGTTTTTTTGTATCGTGAGTGTTTTTTTCTCCCTCATTCGCATAGAAAAGATAAGGTTAAATGTTTTGCCCAAAGACACAACAACAGCCTGTAGTTGGAGCATTGCATGTACATCTAAAGTCATGTTACTCTGTTCACTTCTCATTTATACAGTCTGTGCTAAACATAAACTAAGTGAAATGTCCCATGAGCCTCAGCATGAAGCCGTTTGAATATTAAAACACTCCTCCCTCCTCCTTCTCTCCTCGCCGTCTCCCTCCTCTCATCCACTCTTTCAACCTCCTCCCCCTCTCAAGAGAAAGCCCGTGTAAACATGTCACTCTGGGAGGAAGAGGAGGAGTCTTCATCACTGAGTGGTTAAAGTGATGGGAGGATTTCTAACAGAGGAGACGTCTCACAGATTTTTCTTTATAGCATTTACACATGATTATAATGACACGTCACCTGTAGAGACCATCAGTTCACATCTCATGGCTTTGGTGGAACAGTAAAGCTCCTATATTATGCAAAAATGACTCTTTATGCCATGTTATAATGTTGTTACCTCCTCGAATACTGTACATACACCGAGTTGTGTTTTGTTTCATTCATACATGTTTGAGTAATCCTTTATTATTAGTCTGTCTACATCTCCAAAGCTCAAAATACTCTGTTCCACCTTGTTTTCAAATTAACATCTACCTTTTACCTTTAGTTCAGTAGAAATGATCAATTCCAGCACTGAAATTATTCAAATGATTTTAGTGAAGGTGCATGAAGTTTAAAAACATGCTGGAGCACTTCCTGTATTACCATATGACATCACAAGGTGGGACAGAGTGTTTTCTATTTGAGAGAAGAACACAGCTTAAATGCACAGAATTTGTGCGTTATGTGTTATGTTATGTGTGAATGAAACAAAACACAACTCCAGGTCTGTTATTGATGAGGAAGCAACATTAGAAAATAGCATAATATAGGAAAACATTGATTATGAATTGTTGTTTCAATATATATTTTACCATCCAAAGCAAATTTAACATTTCTTTAATCTCTTTTGTACGTGTTAGAGGGAACCGGAACTTAAGCTTGCACAAAAACACGAATTCCTGCGATATTTTAGTTCACAAACTAACAATAATCCATCTTGTCTCACTTATGTTGTTTTGACAGGCTGGACCAATCATAGAGCACTATGGCTGGAGTCAAAGGTGAATCGCCCAAACAAATCATAAAAAACATGGCAACACCGAGGGAAGAGCTTTGTGCATTTGTGGAGAGAAAGATGACTCTGTTTTTCTCTTAACTGGATTTCACCAAAGTGTGATTTCTCAGCTTGTTCCGCTGTTATGACACTTTGACCAACCAGATTCAAGTATTCATCTGAACACTCTGCCTTTTCCTGAACATTTTCCCCAAGAGCTGTTCTAGATAGCAGGTAACACAATTCATAGTGCTACACATATCAGTCATTGACCAAATTAACCAGAACCAGTGCAGCCCAACCGTGGACCCTTTTACCACTTTCTAAAGGAAATGCAGAATGTGACTAATAATATCACACAATATTTTTATGTTCCAACCCTAGTAGACTTTGACACTCCTCATCTTCACTTTCTCTTGTCCCTGGTTGTCCTCTTCATCACTCTTGCTCCTCTCCTTCCCCCTCTCTCTCCACTCCTCCCCCTTTCTCCACTCTCTTCCCTCCTTCTCCTCCTCTCTCCACCTCCCTCTCTTGTTAATGCCTCCTGTGTGTTTGTGAGTAAACCTGCTCCCCGTGCACTTGCATCACCTTCTTTCCCACAATGCTCTGCTGCAGCTGATAGACTCTGCCCCTGAGTCCCACAGGTATAAACATGACATGTTCTACTCTCTCGTGGTGGGAGTTTGAGTTAGAGCTAGGTCAATGATAAACTAAGGTCATTTAAGCTCACCTCCACAAATGCAACGCAATAGAGATCCAGATTCTGTCATGTCTAATGGTCAGTGATAAGTTTGGGTATTTTTAATGGCAGTCAATCCTCTGTCAGTAAAAGTATGTGGTTTGGAGCAGACGCAAGACTTTGGAGGAAAGAATTACGGATGACATCACTGATATTTAAGGTGTTAAATGGAGGGGGAGGACAGGCGAAATGTGGAGAGTTCATCTGCAGATTGCATGATATATTATATAATACATTATATATCAGTATATTTTGAAAATTCTTAAGAAGGGGGTATTCTGCTAAGATTTTGAAGCTTTCTACCATGTTATAATGTTGTTCCCTCATCAAAAACATGCCTGAAGAGGTTTTATACATCCGAGCATGTTTGAGTAATTTAGTGATCTCTCCTGGGCCATATTCAAACCCTCCTTACGATTCACAGTATGATCCCATTCAAAGCCCAAGCCCACAAGCCTATGTCACCCATGTTCTGCAATTTTCCATAACTCTACAAAAGCAGGATATAAAACAATGCTCTACAGTTTCACAAACCTGATGCTATGTGCCATCAAAAACAAAACTGAAAGTAATCAAACACGTTTTTGGCAAATAAAGCCTTTTCTAAACAATAAAAGGTAACACGATATGTGTTAGCAGTTAATACGATATAGAGGTGTAATACTCCATCTTTAAGATACTATTTAAATGATACAGAAAAACTGCCCCTTTTTGAGAGAGAACTTTGCCCCTTCTCTGAATCTACTTCTCTTACCGTTGTAGAGGCTGTGCTGTGGACTGGCTTCCTCTCCCGATGCTCGGCGACGTCCTCTGTCTTGTCCTGACATTCCTGCGCCGTACCTCCCTTTCCCCTGCTCCAAAGCGCCGCCCTGCTGGTACTGCGGGTGATTCCTTATCGACTCTGGACTTCCTACAATCACCCTATTTTTCCGTATGTACTCAGGCGTTCCTATTGGTGACCCTCCACAACTGCTTGAAGGTTTTCCGGGCCGCGGGGATCTCTGGCTCAGCTCTGGACTGGATTTGTTTTTCCCGGGTTGTTGTGATATGTAAACGTGTCCTTTTAAATCCGAATGCTTGGGTTGGTAGTCAAATGGTTGCCTGCTTGGCGACTTATGTCTATCGGGAATGTGCGTATCCAGATTTGTAAGCGATCCTCCACGTGGTCTACAACTCTGCGGAAAAGTATGGTATTCCGGAGTTGAACTATGCCTTCTTCCTGACGAGTTGTGTTTTGGATCTGTACATTTTCCAGATACTTCACATTTTTTATTATTTTCAGATTTGCTTGGATGGTTGTATCCTAAATGCAGTTTGCTATGCGGATTATCAGGGCTGTCCGTACTCCCTGCGCTAGATGTGCTACTTCCATCCCCAACATCTCGTAACAATCCAGGGGCGGGACCACACTGGCTGCTCTGGCTGTCAATCGAACCCCTGCACCCGCCCTGTTCGTTCGTAGCTCCGCCCCCTCCGCCTCCTACCATGCTGCTATTGGCCACCGCAGCCGCTCGCTCCTCTTCCAGCATTAGACACACCTCCTTGAGTTCTAGGTTTTCCCGGAGGACTTCAGCCTGCTTGGACTCCAGTTCTCGCAGTTTTTGGAGGTAAATCGTGACTTCTTTGCGCATTATTCCGGCGCTGAATCGGCCCAAACGTTGCCACTCCCGGGAAACACGTTTCCCTTTCTGCCGGTCATCATCCAAAAAGCAACAAAGATCCCTCAACTCCTGGTTATCCTCCTGTAGTTTCTGGTTAACATCCTGGAATTTAGATAAGAGACAAGATGGAGGAATTACAATACATTTCTGTCACAACAGACAAAATAGATTTTCAGATGGGGCATAGAGACAGATGTTACAGCAGAGAGAGAAAGAAATTAGAGTGAATATAAGGTGCAGAGGACAGACAGTGAATATATGGTACAGAGGAGGGAGGAGGGACAGTGAATATTGTCATTATTCTGCCTGCCCACGTTTGCCCCTAAATGCTACTAAACTGCACTTAGTTTGTGGTGGCACTTCTGGTTAAGCAAGAATCCCAGCGAAAGGTTTTGCAGGTAAAATTTGATATAAAGTATGTTGATTTGTGTAAAATGTTCATGGAACCAACAAGTCAACACTGCACCGATTCTGTGGGAGGCTTTAAACAGGCGTTGTAGTCCAAATACAACTTTTTACTGTCAAGATCAGCAACCCCAGGCAAAATAATCTCCAACCCCAATGACCAGGGACGGCGCCCATAGCAACATCCAATAAGAAATAATAATGCTTTATTATTAGCTACTGACAGCGTGCAGTGGTCTCATTGGACAGAAAATGCTCCTTTTACAACAGAAAACACCAAAATTTACCAATTTACCAAAACAAAATGGGTTCCAGAGCTTTAGGTTGGATGGATGATTATCCAGGCCTTTCTGATTTCCTATATTATCTGATAAGTTTCTCAAAAAGCCATTACACTTGTGAGTAAAAATGTCTCTCTATTATTAACTCGAGGCATATTGTGTTCATACTCTGCAGCTGTCAGCCCACACAATTTCATTTGGAAACTAAAAATAGAAATGCAGACACTTTTTCAACACTGACTATTAACTGTCACTTACTAAAAGTACCTTATCATGTGCCCTCCAAAACAGTACAATTAACAATAGCGTGGATAAATAGATGAGCATTTTCCATTTCATGCAGGGTGGAGGTTAGGGGGTGGGCCTATGCATTTTTGTTTTGGAAAAATGTTTGTAGCCTTATTGTATATACTGGAACATTATCACAGTAAGAATGCTATTACTAGAATAACAAATACCACTACTACTAGGCTACTGCTGTGGCTATTACTAATAACCTACTAAGATCATTATACATTGACCATGCAGTTAACATAGGCGAGTTATTAAACCAGAAATATGTTAGACTGCATAAACTTTCTGTTGACTTATACAGCAAGAGATTCACAGGTTGAAAGTGCGCTCGTGCTTGCATTCCCGCCTGCCCGTGCGTCTCCCCTCTCGCCCGTACGTCCCTCCTCGCGCCTGTACGTCTCACCCTCTCGCCCGTGCGTCCCTCTTCGCGCCTGTACGTCTCTCCCTCTCGCCCGTACGTCCCTCCTCGCGCCTCTACGTCTCTCCCTTGCGCTCGTGCGTCCCTCCCTCGTGCTCACCTTGAGGCTCCGGATCTCCGTGAGGTGCTGCTGCAGTCGCCGATTCACTTCTCGCATCAGGTTCCCGTGCTCCACGATCACACCCCGCTTCTCCGCTTCGGTCCTCCGCAGCCGGCGCACCAGCTCGTCTTTACCCCACCTGTGCAACTCCTCGTCGGGGATCTTTGACAGGTCCTCCCCGGTGTTACTACCCCCGCTGCTGGTGCTCTGCTTCTCCATCCTCGCGTCTCTCTCCTCCCTCAAACTCCACCGGGAAAGTGAGTCCGTGCAAGCCGAAGCCGTGCGCTCTTAGGTCGGCTTCATGGTGTCCTGAGTGCCGGTTCCCCACGTCCACGTCTCGGTGCAGTGTTTCCCGCCGAGATGGAGCTGAGGGCGGGCAGGGAGGCTCCGGAGCACGTGCATAGCGCCGGGTCTGCTCCGAGCACTGCTACTGCCCGGGAACACGCGCGACAAGGCAGAGGAGAGAGAGGAGGGAGAGGAAAGAGAGGAGAGGGGATGGAGGAGATGGAGAGAGAGCGAGAGAGAGAGAGAGAGAGAGAGGAGGGAGAGAGGGGGGGAGGGAGGATGGAGAGAGGAGACAGCCAGAAGCACGGAGGAGAGAAGAGAGAGGAGGGGGATGAGGGAAAGGAGAGGGAGGGAGGAAAGGAGAGAGCGGCAGGGGCACGGATGAGATGAGAGAGAGAGAGAGAGAGAGAGAGAGAGAGAGAGAGAGAGAGAGAGAGAGAGAGAGAGAGAGAGAGAGAGAGAGAGAGAGAGAGAGAGAGAGAGAGAGAGAGAGAGAGAGAGAGAGAGAGAGAGGCGAGTACCACATCCAGCTCGCTCTCTTCTCCAGCAACTTTGTCTTACAGCGCCATCTGGTGCACATTCACAGTTACACGCGTGAGGAATCAATCCAGTTTGACCTCTTGTAAAGAGTTGTCCTTGTCATTCTCATGCACAGATTAGGTCTAATATAATAGGTCTGCAATTTCGCCTTAACCCCAATGTCCCCATGACATATCACACATGATGTGAAGTAGGACTACAGTATGTCACTTTCTGGAGATGACATGTTACCTGCACGATTCCATGAAGATAGAAAATTAAAACCATACTTTGTAATATTCTCCATAGCAATAGATATTCTTTCAGTCATACTGAGTAATATTATAGCCAAAGGATTGTTTCATGCAGACAAACAGGAGGCCAAATAAGTCAGGTTTGTGGAGATGCAAGCTCACTAACATGTTTTTCTAGGTTTACAGTGCAATAAACATAACCAAAATGAAAAAAAGAAACATATATATATATATATATACACACACACTATACCTTCTGTCACATTTGAGAATCTGATGATGCCCTAATTTCAGACAAAGGGCAGGAGTCGACTGATTTTAATGAAATAAATAAAATTAAAATGTATAATCCATAAATGCTGAACCTTATTATCAGTGTCAGTTTTAGGGGTTGAGTAATAGTACCACTTTCAGAAACTATTGTGAAAAAAAAAATACTACTTTATTTATACTAACAGAAGGTATTGGATTTTGTGACATTAACCATGAATCAGGTCAACAAATCAAAAATCTAACAGCAAATTCCACCATAGAATTCTGACCATTTTTTATAAATGACTAGCTCTAAGAACTCACTGAATTTAAACTTAAATCTGCATTTTTACCTTATTTATTTTAGCTCCCCCAAATTATGTAAATATTACTGGCCTGTAGAATGTTATGATATACTCTGAAACTCCACAATACAGTTTTGAATCATTTCAGTCCTTTTTAAACATATAAAGTACAGTAAGACATGTCTTAAGTGAAACACCTGATGGAATTAAACTATGTGGGCGTGTATCTTTGAGACCTGCTGAACCTGTTGAGTTCAGACATCCTCCTACATGCAGCTTATCTCCAGTTTGCACCGTCACAGAGAACCAGAGACATGGACCCACCTCACGCCTGTCCTCTGCTCCTGGCTCTTGTCCTGAGCTTCACAGTCACAGCTCAGGCCTGGGACCAGTTGGAGCAGTGCAAAGATAAAATCTGCCCAAAATTCACCCGCACGGCACAACATAAGGTGAGAGTTGAATTGAAAATTCTAGATCTGTTGTATATAATTATTGTATTGACTCATTTTAAAGCTAGGCCACTGTTAAAATTTGATGAAAATATTTACATTTTATTACAGTAATGGTGACCTTTGAACATACCAGCGGTGATCATTTTATTATTTCTGTACCTGATTTTTACCGTCTTAAAATAGTTAACTTTAAACAGTTTGCAGTGGTCCAAAGTTGCTCCTTATTTACTTAATGCATTCTGAGCATCCTAACTATTCACCACAATGAGTTTGGACACGTGGACAAAATTGTTGGTACCTGTCGTAACCAGCGTGGCGTAAGGACCAAAGGTGCAGACTCACGATGTTTAACAATGTCTTTATTCACACACGTGATAACAAAAGGTAAGAGTTCAAAAGCTTAGTTCAAAGTCTTAGTAAATTATAAGTCGAAATCCATAGGAGCTGGGGAGCGTAGGTGCGGGTCCGTGAACGTGGAGAGACAGGGGTGCACGACGAGACAGGGAGACACAAGACCATACCAGAACAGAGGTGCAGGGGCAGGGGAGATCCGGAGCTGGTTCTCGGCGGATTCCTGGAGCAGAGCAGAAAAGTTCCAATAAAACACGGGAATACAAGGATCAAAAAGTGTTAAGAGCATATTCACGTAGAGCACGCGGACATTCCGGCGCCGAGTGACTCGTCCAGACCCCTCTTATCCACGGCAGGTGGTGTTGATTGCGTTGATGGACGGCAGGTGCGCGCGGGAGGAGTCAGGATTCCGCCCAGCTCCGGAGAAAGGCAGGTGAGGGAGGAGGGACACGAGGGTGCAGGGAGAGCAAGACAGGGATCATGACAGTACCCTTCGGTTAATAAAAGAAAAACTCACAATGGTCACAGAAATAACTTGAATCTGACAAAAGTAATAATGAATACACATTATATGAAATGTAACCAGTGAAAGTCAGACATTGCTTTTCAAACATGCTTCAACACTGTTATGGCTTTTTTTTAGCATAAATCTTTATTTGTATTATTATGGATCATTTTGACCTAACCTTCATAGTACCATCTGTTGTTATGTATAGGGTGTATCTCTTGTTCGTGTGTCTGGCGTCCTCCAGCCACTTTGATTAGACTAAACTGGCAAGATTGTTTTGATGGTATAAATACTCTGTATTGTTTACATTTGTCAGCTGAGGGCGAGAGGACACTGCTAGGGACACAGCTCTTTGACAATTGTGCACAGTTGATTCAATAAACCAGACCTTTGATTCAAGACAACTTCTCTGTTGATTTTTATACCTTTAAGGCTTTTGACTATTAGAAATTCCACAACAACACAATTATTTAAAAAAAGAAACTCATGAAATCAGTCAGTGGGCCTATATACAGGGCTACAGGTCATCACTGTGCAGTTTGGTGACATGGTGTGTACCACACTCAACATGGACCAGAGGAAGCAAAGGAAAGAGTTGTCTCAGGAGATTAAAAAGAGAACTATAGACAAACATGTTAAAGGTAAAGCCTATAATGTGGCAACGGGAGGAAAACTGATGATAAAACAAAGAGATGGATAATACGAATGGGAACAAAAGAGCCCAGAAAAACTTCTAAAGAGATTAAAGGTGAACTTCAAGCTCAAGGAACATCAGTGTCAGATCGCACCATCCAACGTACTTGATGGGAGACCAAGGAGGACACTATTGTTGAAAACAAATCATAAAAAAGCCAGATTGGAATTTGCCGAACTACATGTTAAGAACTCACAAAGCTTCTGGGAGAATGTCCCATGGACAGATGAGACAAAAGTGGAATTTTTTGCCAAGGCACATCAGCTCTATGTTCACAGACGGAAAAATGAAGCATATCAAGAAAAGAACACTGTCCCTACTGTGAAACATGGAGGAGGCTCTGTTATGTTCTGGGGCTGCCTTGAATCTGTGCAGGGTGCAATGAAATCTCAATACTATCAAGGGATTCTAGAGAGAAATGTGCTGGCCAGTGTCAGAAAGCTTGGTCTCAGTCGCAGGTCATGGGTCTTGCAACAGGACAATGACACACAGTTCAAAACACAAGAATGGATAAGAGGAAAACACTGGACTATTCTGAAGTGGCCTTCTATGAGCCCTGACCTAAATCCTATTGAGCATCTTTGGAAGGAGCTGAAACATCCATCCATCCATCCATCCATTTTCTTCCGCTTATCCGGGGCCGGGTCGCGGGGGCAGCAGTCTAAGCAGGGACTCCCAGACTTCCCTCACCCCGGACACGTCCTCCAGCTCCTCCGGTGGGACCCCAAGGCGTTCCCAGGCCAGCCGAGAGACATAGTCCCTCCAGCGTGTCCTGGGTCTTCCCCGGGGCCTCCTCCTGGTGGGACATGCCCAGAACACCTCCCTAGGGAGGCGTCCAGGAGGCATCCTGAGCAGATGCCCGAGCCACCTCAGCTGGTTCCTCTCAACGTGTAGGAGCAGCGGCTCTACTCCGAGCTCCTCCCGTGTGACCAAGCTCCTCACCCTATCCCTAAGGGTGCGCCCGGCCACTCTGCGGAGGAAGCCCATTTCAGCCGCTTGTATCCGCGATCTTGTCCTTTCGGTCATTACCCAAAGCTCATGACCATAGGTGAGGGTAGGAACGTAGATTGACCGGTAAATCGAGAGCTTCGCCTTCCGGCTCAGCTCCTTCTTTACCACAACGGACCGATACAGCGACCGCATCACTGCAGACGCTGCACCGATCCGCCTGTCAATCTCACGCTCCATCCTTCCCTCACTCGTGAACAAGACCCCGAGATACTTGAACTCCTCCACTTGGGGCAGAGACTCACCACCCACCCGGAGAGAGCAAACCACCTTTTTCCGGTCGAGAACCATGGCCTCGGATTTGGAGGAGCTGATTCTCATCCCAGCCGCTTCACACTCGGCTGCAAACCGCCCCAGTGCCTGCTGCAGGTCCTGGCTCGAAGAAGCCATCAGGACAACATCATCCGCAAACAGCAGAGATGAAATCCTGTGGTTCCCAAACCAGGCCCCCTCCGGCCCCTGGCTGCGCCTAGAAATTCTGTCCATAAATATAATGAACAGAACCGGTGACAAAGGGCAGCCCTGGCGGAGTCCAACATGCACTGGGAACAGGTCTGACTTACTGCCGGCAATGCGAACACAGCTCCTGCTCCGGTCATACAGGGACCGGACAGCCCTTAGCAAAGAGCCCCGGACCCCATACTCCCAGAGCACCCCCCAAAGGACACCACGAGGGACACGGTCGAATGCCTTCTCCAGATCCACCAAACACATGTGGACTGGTTGGGCATGCTCCCATGAGCCCTCGAGGACCCGATGGAGAGTATAGAGCTGGTCCAGTGTTCCACGACCAGGACGAAAACCACACTGCTCCTCCTGAATCCGAGGTTCGACTATCGGTCGGATTCTCCTCTCCAGCACCCTGGAATAGACCTTACCGGGAAGGCTGAGGAGTGTGATTCCCCTGTAATTGGAACACACCCTCCGGTCCCCCTTCTTATACAGAGGGACCACCACCCCGGTCTGCCATTCCACAGGTACTGTCCCCGACCGCCACGCGATGTTGCAGAGACGTGTCAGCCAAGACAGTCCCACAACATCCAGAGACTTGAGGTACTCAGGGCGGATCTCGTCCACCCCCGGAGCCTTGCCACCGAGGAGCTTGCCAACCACCTCAGTGACTTCAGCCAGGGTGATGGACGAGTCCGCCTCTGGGTCCCCAGTTTCTGCTTCCTCCTCGGAAGACGTGACAGTGGGATTGAGGAGATCCTCAAAGTATTCCTTCCACCGCCCGACAACATCCCCAGTCGAGGTCAGCAGCTCTCCACCCGCACTGTAAACAGTGTTGGTGAAGCACTGCTTTCCCCTCCTGAGGCGTCGGACGGTTTGCCAGAATCTCTTTGAGGCCGTCCGATAGTCCTCCTCCATGGCCTCCCCGAACTCCTCCCAACCCCGAGTTTTTGCCTCTGTGACTGCCCGAGCCGCGGCACGCTTGGCCCGCCGGTACTCATCAGCTGCCTCAGGAGTCCCACGAGCCAACAAGGCTCGATAGGACTCCTTCTTCAGCTTGACGGCATCCCTTACTTCCGGTGTCCACCATCGGGTTCGGGGATTGCCGCCGCGACAAGCACCACAGACCTTACGACCACAGCTACGAGCAGCCGCATCGACAATAGAGGTGGAGAACATGGCCCACTCGGAGTCCATGTCTCCAACCTCCCCCGGAATCAGGGAGAAGCTCTCCCGGAGGTGGGAGTTGAAGACCCCCCTGACAGAGGGCTCCGCTGAGCTGAAACATGCCGTCTGGAAAAGGCACCCGTCAAACCTTAGACAAATGGAGCAGTTTGCTCATGAGGAGTGGACCAAAATACCTGCTGAGAGGTGCAGAAGTCTCATTGACAGTTACAGGAATTGTTTGATTGCAGTGGTTGCCTCAAAAGGTTGTGCAACAAAATATTAAATTAAGGGTACCATCATTTTTGTCCAGGCCTGTTTCATGAGTTTCTTTTTTTAAATAATTGTGTTGAAGCATCTTTGAAAAGCAATGTCTGACTTTCATTGGTTAAATTTCATAGAATTTTTTATTTATTATTACTTTTGTCAGATTCAAGTTATTTCTGTGACCATTGTGAGTTTTTCTTTTATTAACCGACGGGTACCATCATTTTTGTCTACATGTGTAAGTGCTTTTCACAACTTTCAGAGAAACAACAATGCTCACCACACACTTTCTGATTATTGGACAATAAAATGCTTCATAATTAAATACAGACAGTTCATAAGTGACTTATTTTAACCTCAAGCTGCTTATACAATATAATACAATCCAATACTGGGTACACTGTAATAACATCTAGTACAGTACATTTAAGTAGATGGCAGCCTACTGGAAATATAGTTCCAGTTCCTAAAGGCATAATCTCTGGTAAATTGTTTAGTTGACATTCCCAAATTCGATGATGTCATTTGAAAACATGATTTTTGTTTTATTTATTTTACTCTTAAACCTTGTGTTGAATACTGTGTGTCTTAAACATTGAGGTGAACTTGTTTCTCAGTAAGAATGTGACACATGCTTATTTTAAGATGTCTACACTGGAACCTGCTACTCTACATGACACAGCTCTTTATCTTGTAATACATCTTTCCAGTGACTGAAAACACCTTTTAGTGACGTATTCTACCTTCCTGTAAACTGCTAACGGTGTATCCATTTATGATCTTGTACGGGCAGTATGTACGATGAGTTAAGACCTTATAGGAGCAGCCTTCTATAGATTGTACCTTTCTCGGGCTGTAAGTACTGGAAAAACTCCCTTGAAATGTAACACATGTGCCTGCTGTCTGTGACTTCTTTTATCTGATCAGATCAACTTCTTTCAACTCTCTACCTAGTCTGCAGTCTGTTCCTTCACAAATGCATCATTATTTCAGATAGAGGGCAGGGGTCTATTGCTAGGTTTCAGATGACATCAAAACAGTATATAGTCCAATAATATTTAATATAAATGCGAGCAGATCAAATTCATTTTGTGAAAATGCAGTTTTTTGTTATAATACAGTGAGTTCTTGGGTCTAGTCACTAATAGAAATGATCAGGTTCAACATTTATGAATTTATCTTTTGGATATTTCATGGCAAAATACAGTGTAATTAATTCTAGTGACTAGACCCTAGAACTCATTGTATTGCAACAAAAAACTGCATTTTATTCATTTAAGCTGCTTCCATCTGTATTAGACTTGCTTATGTTTTGGGGTTTTTTATGTCCAGAGTCATATGTCCTTTCAACAGACAGGGTTGAAAAATGACACCACTTTCTGAATCTATTGTGAGAAAATCTTAGCCCAGTATTTACAGAGATTTAAGACTTAAGACAGAGACTTTACAGAGAGAAATCATAAACCAGGCCAACAAATCTCTATTGAAGGGCCAATACACTAACAATGTGTCCCTGGACAAACCTGAACTTAAAACCTGTACTAAACCAGGACTAAGACTGGACTTAACCAGCTGCTCTATTTCGAATGGAGCATAACTGTTTTAAAGGTGTTGAAATGGATGAACGTTTCAGCAGAGACTGATTCACTGATGACATGTGGACAATGTTTTACTGGGCACAAATGTAAAGTGTGATTTTTCTTTTGATAATACAATTCTGTTCAAAGTTCACATTTAAAAATGTCCAAAAGAATTAACAAAAACACTGAAATCTGAACCAACAAACTAATGCAAGAATCACATTTAAGAACATGTTTGTACAGATCTAAACTACAGTTTCTATGCAGAATGTGACAGGAGATTTTGTTGTTTGTGGAGGAATTATGGTACTTCAACAATTGCAGCCTTTGCGATTTGCTAATCCGTCCGTTCTAATTGTGATTTCAGTTCATTTGCAATTAATCTTATAGCCCTAGAGTTACATTATGAAGACATCTGCTCTGAGCTGAGACACAAACAGCAGTGGAGTTGTAGTTAAAGGTGCACTTGATTTGGTTCCATGGAGATGTCATTCTTTTGTAGGGCTTTAAAAAAAAAAAAAAAAAACTATATATTGTGTTGCAGGGTTATGAGGAGCGTCTGTACGAGCCATGTACGTGGATATGCACAAAAGTCCGGACCACCAGCACCAGTGACCTCCTGTCCGCCTTGGGAGAGCTTAAACACTTCGCTAAGCAGAAGACCAAGCAGCTAGGTATAAACTGCACACCCAGGATAATTACAGTTTAAAGAGGAGTTATTAAGCAAGACTGACTTTTTGTAGCTTTCTACTATGTAATGACCTTGTTCCCTCATCAAAAACATGCCTGGTTTTAAATGACACTCTTGTATGTTTGAGTAATTTAGTGATCTCTTCCGGGCCCTATTCAAACCCTCACAACACTCAGAGGTACGATTTTGTCCATTGCTCAACCCACAACCCTACATCACCCATGCTCCTACACAACAGTTTTACGTAAATATACAAAGGCAGAATGTGGAAAGCATGCTGATTGCGTTATGATAGAGCTCTGAAGGATAAGTGACTTAGTGTGGAGAGCAAAAGGAGGGGGGATTCAGAAAATTAAACTTAATAGCATTTTCATGGTGATCTAAATATGTTTTAGCAATTAATATCCCATTGAAGTTTAAAGTATAATGCCCCCTCTTTAAGATGCATATGACAGGTTAAACTGCTCATTTCATAAAGATATAGTTAACATTATTATATTTAAGATTTTATTACAATCTTGCCTAGATTTAAACATTTTTTGGCAAAGCTTATGTTACTTCCTGGTTGGACAGGCGCGGCAGGTGTGACATACATAGAGATAATTACATGACTCTTACCGAGCAACCAAAATGTTAGGGCCAAAATGTATCTAAATTCAATAGATCTGATTACGCAAATAAAAATAAATGACACCACCTTTTTTTTTCTTTTTATGAATTGTCAAAAATGCCTTTGTGCGTAAAATGCCTTTACATTTTGAATGGCGTTTTCCGTGTTGGTGATACAGGTTGAGGAATTCTGTTTCAGAGCTCAGAGCTACTTCCACAATTAAACTTTTTTCTCAGTGTTTTTTTCGCCAAACTGCCACTTGACTGATATAAAACTAAGCTACATATTTACCATACGTACTATCCCACCAAGTCAAAGAATCTGAATTGTAAAAACATGAACTTTATTACAGTCTGTGTAATCCCTCAGTCGTCCCAGTGGGTGGAGACATTTCACCGCTCATCTTTTCACTTTCTTCAGTTCTGCTCAGATTGCTGTGCTTTGTTGGCTCAGTCTATAAAACTACGCTAAATATGAACTGTCTCTGAGTCATATTTAGCATAATTGTTCACGCCCCTATGATCTCACATCTCTACTGATGTATACTGGGGATCCCTATTGTTTTTCTTGTTTTGATTTAGGTTTAAGAATGGACTATAAATTGGAAATAGACAAACATAATTTATATTCTATTTATAACTCTCCTCTCTCTCTCTCTCTCTCCCTCTCTCTCTCCTGCCGCTCGATCATGTGCATCTACCCATCGCAGCCATGGATCTATAAAAATACCTGGATAGGGTATTGCTATCTTAGAGCTGTCACAATTTGGATTAGTGGCCACTCATTGGTACTACAATGGAAAAAATCCCTCCTGTCCAGAAAGGATTTTATTCTTAAAGAGCGCAATGTAATCACAAACTGCTTGTGTTTGGCTGACAGGGTGACTACAGCTTTAACTAAAATCTAATTATGTCACGATTTTTTTTAACCTATTTTCAGATCACAAACTATTTTCTCTGCTCAAGAGTCATCTGCTATCTAAAAAATGCTTTTTAATCGTTAGTTTCAGCTACACTCTATGTTCGCTCTAACTAAGCTCAAGTGCAGATTGCATGGTCCATGGGCAGGACCAGATGTACCAAGCCGCTAAAGGTTAAACTTGCAACATGTGCCATTAAGCACTGCCCACTGACTTCAATGGGCAGCCATGTTCAGGCCCAGGGGCTTGGTCGCAGCTTCCAGACTTCAGTTGAGTGCATTAACAGCACCAAGCACCAAATCAAAGACTGTAGGAACGGTTTAGAGACTGTAAATATGTTCTACACCACCTACACCATTGCCTTTTTTGACACTTATTTATGAGTAAAACATCTGATGAAATAATACAGTGGGGCAAAAAAGTATTTAGTCAGCCACCAACTGTGCAAGTTCTCCCTCTTAATGAGAGAGGCCTGTAATATTCATCATAGGTTCACTTCAGCTATGAGAGACAGAATGGGGGGAAAGAATTCAGGAAATCACATTGTATCACATTTTATTGTCCGATAATCAGGAAGTGCTTGTTGTTAGCGTGACCATCATGACAAAACTCCACTCTGGCCTCTGAAAGCTGTGAAAATGCTATTAAACTCATCGTGGTGAATAATTAGAATGCTTCGAATGGATAATGTAAGTGAGGAATATCTTTGGGCCAATACAAACTGTTTAAAATGAACCAGTTATGGTTAAGTTTTTAAGACAGGAAAAACAGGCACAGCACCTTTTCTTAATGCTGCATTCCATGTTGCAGCCATGTTGGATTTTTCAAGTAGGAATTCCCAGCCAAGCGTCAATGACAACTGGAATGGACTATCATATTGAGAACGAAAGTACCAGATTATAATCAACTTGGCCATCAACAGTGATGCAATATTTGATTTTAACATGTTTACAAATTTAACATTTGACATTTAACTTTTTTTGTTTTATCTGGGGACACAGTATAATTCCCAAATCCTTCTTTTAATATATATATTTTTAAATCTTTATAAAAATCTTCATTCTTTCCTTGATTTTTATTGCTGTCAACTTTCATTTTGTTTTTTACTCATCTTTTTTTCCTTTATTTTGTATTAAAGAAGACATATGGATCATCATGTTATCATTTGGGCATTTTAAATAGCAGTATTGATCTAATGTATGTACCATTTTCCTTCTGTTCTTTAACTGTGCGGTGCAATACTGGAATTTCCCCACTGTGGGACTAATAAAGGCATATCTTATCTTATCTATATCTTAAAATTAAACAAGTCCGCTAACTTCTGTATTAGAGAACTGCAGTGCTGAATGGGAGGTGATGTTGCCACGTCATCACAACAAAAAGCCATTTTGCTTTGGGCACCTCCAATGGATAGCTGCAGATCACTCTAGCAAGTAGTTGGGGGTTTTTTTTGTACCAAAATTGCTATATGATACTGCTAAATCCTACATGTATCATCGATTAAGGAAATAAAATTGGAGAACAAAGTACAGTGCAGTGGGCATGTTCTGGTGGTGGTGAAAACAAGGGTAAATTGAAGCAATGATGACTTGAAAACAGGAGAATAAGGATTACTCAAAATGCATGAATAACCCCAAATACAACTTCGAGAGGGTAAATGAGAATGAAAGAACTGTAACATGGTTAAAAGTTCTGAAAAATGTGTATAATAGGTCCACTTAATTTGCTGCACAGGTGTGGCCATAGCTGAAAACACTTGGCCTGTGCTCGTCTATGAGGAGGCGGGGCAGGAGGGGCCGAAGTACGGGATGTGCTGGATGGTTAATCCAGATGTGACCCTTCCTGACAGTGACCAAGGGCCAGTGACAGTCACGACATTCCCACAGACTGCCATCTTTGTCAGGTCAGTCTTACTAAAGTCTGTAACACGCCCTCTTGCTCTGGTCACTAATAATAGTATAATAATACGATATGGGATTAAGTGAGGATCCAGATTCAACTTCACAATTTATATCAAACAAGAGACAATTACCTTTCAAAACATATGTTTAACCACATGTTGTACTAAATGTATAAATAATGTAATAATAATCTATCATAATCTAGGATTACCAGTGTATAATCCTAGGTTATGGCAGACTTGCTAACTGCTGGTCTGCTGTGTTCCTTTGGTTCTTGGGAACTCTGGAAAATGCACATGAATACTCACACAAGTCAGAAAAATAACTTCAGAACTCAGTCCACACACATTTGACTTCTTTGACTAAAAGTTATTACATTCATGGGTTAAATGTCAGTTATTCATTTCATAAGAGCAACAGATATGAACAAGAAAGATCTACAACTGTTTCATTAATTCCCAATGTAACATTAACTAGCTAAAGTAAACAAATAACATTAAGTTTTGAGAAGGCTAACAGCTTTTAAACTCTGTTCATGAGCACACTCAATTATTTTATTTATGGTGACATCAGAATCCCAACTTTGCGAGACAAAAGGACATGAATGCGAATCAGAACCTCGGCATCTCATCTCGGAATCCAGAGTTTCCGAGGAGCACATGAACACAACATTACCTCAGCCTCATACATTTTCTGACACATTTATAAATGTGTTGGTTTTAAATGTGAGATGCGTTGAGGTTAAAAAAGGAGGAAATTGTAAATATGTTCATTGTTGTGAATTCTGATCTGCTCTCTCTATGCACATGTGAATACAGTTCAGTGCTGTTATCAAGTCAGCATATTTCTTAAAACTCACAAGAGTCAATTTTGTGTAAAATAGAAGCTTTAAATTAACTTTGAACTTAAAACCATTATGGAAAAATGTGTTTGTAAAAGCTTAGCCTCCAGTCACTGCCCTCACAAGCTCGCAAACCAAGACTTCGTCGAACTTATCTGGACTTACCCGGACTTACCTGGATATACCTGGACTTACCTGGACCAGGTCATACCTCCTTGTCTGTGGCCGTTCTCGTCTGATCTCTGAAGCTAAGCAGGGTCTGGCCACTTGGATGAGAGATCACTGGGAATATCAGGTGCTACAGTGGGACAGCAGTGACTCTAGTGCAAACTTTTGTTGTGTCCTTAGGCAAGACACTTTGTTTAGTTTGAATGTGGTGTATGCGTGAGGGTTGGTGGTGGTTAGAGGGGCCAATGCTGCAGATTGACGGCTGTGCCACATAAGTATCTTATCGCCGAGTGTGGAGTGAGTGTATAAAGCACTTATGTCGCAATATAAATACAATGCATTATTATTGTGTTTTATGTTCCAGGTCTTTTGGAGGAACTCCGTCTCTGGAGGGAGGTCGAGACAATGCAAACAAACTGAAGCAGGATCTAGAAGAGGCTGGAGAAAGTTTTAAACCAGGCCATTTCTACGGTGCTGGATACGAGAGCCAGTTCTCCCTCTTTCACCACAACGAGATCTGGATCAAGAAAGCTTAGGCCCCTCTGAGGCACCAAAGATCAGTTTAGTTTCATTCTCATTTTATTTTTTAACATGCTAAAACATCTCCATGTTGATTCTCCCAAAGCAACATGCTGGTCTCATCCTGGTTTGAGCCCAGTTCAGTCCTGCTGTTGACTAAGTTTGTTTTCTAGTCCAGGTCTAGTCCAGGTCTAGTCCAGGTCTGACTTATAAAGTGGTGTATGAGCAAAACTAAACAAATACAATTTTAAACAAGTCTCTGTGTTTTACCTGTACCTTTTAAACTGTGGAGGACCAGCATAGTCTCCTGTAAAATGTGAAACACTACTGTGGATTATTCCAGGCAAAATCTTTATAGAGACAAGCATGAACCAGACCCTGCACCAGAAAAGTGACATAGTGCACCTTTAAAAGCCAAAACTAGAATCAACTCATAGCTTCTTTGTTGAGATGACATTGTTTTGGATAAATAATTCTTAATATACTGTTGTGGTGAATAAAACTGACACCAGAGTAGTGACACCAATCATGAACATATATATTTTTGTTGAACTGCATTTGCATAAGAAATATTCCCAAATGATGAAACTAACTGGGACCAATGAAACCACATTCCAACATAAGCAAGGTGAAGTGTATAATTGTTATCAGAAGGTATTTTAGCTACATGCTTAGTCCTGTAGTGCACAAAATGGGTCCTTGTGAGCTTTAAGTGATGTTATAATGTTGTTACCTCTTCGAAAACATACCCTGAGTTGTGTTTTGTTTTATTCACACATTTGAGTAATCCAGCATTATCAGGATATCTCCAAAGCTCAAAATGCTCTGTTCCACCTAGTGATGTCATTTGTTTTTTTCCAAACACAGTGAAGCTCTTTCTGTATTACCACATGCCATCATAAGTGTGAGTGTTTTCCATTTGAGAGAAAAACTCCTAAATATGTGGGTTTGTGTGTTAAACATGTATGAATGAAACAAAACCCTTTAAGCCTTTTAAGATCAATTTCTCTTTATCTCTTTACTGCTTTTCCACACAGTTATGTAACACAGCATAGATTCTAAATTCCATGTAACCCTACCAGACCAGTTACACAGGAAACTCCTTTAACCATAAAAACTTCCTGGTTATTCCGTAATCACGTTTAGTCTGAACAGCTGAAAGGATTTATCATACTGGACAATGGACGCAGAAGGATTTGATGGTGAGTGAATCAATTCTAACATGCATAAACCCTCTCTCCTTGAACTGATTAAAGGGACTGGGGACATAATTATGTTAGACTATATATTTTGTATTTATTTATCAATTAGAGAAAGCACATTAATGAACCAGAGAATATAATATGCATACCTACATCCCTGCAGAATATTGTGTGATTGTCAAGAGTAGGTAGTACTCTGTTACGTGAATAACTTTGAAATTTCACATAGTTTCCAAAGTTAACAGATTAAAAGCTATTACAAGAAGTCCTTTGCAAAGAACATGCATGCAAAAACATGTACTCAAGATTTTTGTGTACCATTATTTGTTTTGCGGTGTTTAGTCTAAGGAACATGCTGTATTTTACTAGCACTCTTTCTAGGAGCAGCTGTATTAAGCCATAGTTTTCCTCCCACTCTCAGCTCTAATCATTGGTATGCAGTCACCGCAAAGAAATGTCACCCAGCTGCCTGTGTAATGTACAGAGACATTGAGATTGTAAAAGACAGATTAACATTTGGCTTTCTTCTCTTCAGACTCAGAGCTACGCCTGGTGCTGGTGGGATCTCAGAGGTTTGGGACAAACGCTGTGGCCAGTTCCTTACTGGGCCTGGAGGGGTCGAGTGCCCAGGACTGGGGCAGACGCACGGCCCGCAGCGTGACCCGCTCTGCAGAGGTGGAGGGTAAGCGGGTGCGGCTGGTGAAAGCACCTGCCTGGCTGCGGAGCTACCACCTCCAGGACACGGCTGAGCTGGTGAGGCAGGAGCTGGTGCTGAGTCTGTCCCACACTCGGCCTGGGCCACACGCCTTCATTCTCCTGTGTGAGGTGGACCTGCCTTTCACCAGCGCCTGTGCCCGGGCAGTCACAGCCCACCTCAGCCTGCTGGGCCCACACGTATGGACTCACAGTCTTCTGCTTTTCACCTGTGGAGACTGGCTGGGACACAGTTCCCTGGAGGACTACCTGAAGGGGGAGGGCATTTACCTGGCTCAGCTGTTGGACAGGTGTGGACACAGGTACCTGATGGACAACACCAGCACTCCCGACCTCAGCCGCAGAGTGCTGACCAAGGTCCAGGAGCTGCTCAACGCCAATGGAGGGCAACACTTCCACATAGAAGAGGACAGAATACAGAGGATTGTCCAGAGCAGAGAAGAAGTGAAGAGGAGAGCAGAGCGCAGGAGGAAGAGGAGGAAGAAAAGCGAGGAGGGGACAAGAGCGAAGGGTAAGTCATGGAACCAGACTGAAACTAAATAAAACTAAACTAAAACAGCTCCAGATAAAAATTTAAACTGCAGGGACAGTCTGGGGTGATCCACACTGGTGCAGACACTGTTGGTAAGTGAAAGATCCAAGTTGAAGATAAGGGTCAACTGCAGGTACCACATTCAGCTGGGGATTGTTTAGAAAATATTAGCGACAGTACAGGTGAGAAGAATTTCACCCACAAATTACAAACATTCTAAATATCAAACAATCTTGCATTTATTGAATTACTAGATTCATGACTAAAAAAAATAAGAATTTGGTTTGGTTAGGTTATATCACCCGACTGTCTCCATGGAGTTTAATGCCATATTGAAACAAAGTGATAACATCAAACGTACTGATATAAAATAAATGTAAATAAAATAAAATTAAGCATGAAATATTAACTCTTTGCTTATGTGCTTTTTCAGACTGCTCCCTCTCTGAGATCACCGTTGTTCTGCTGGGTTGGGTTTTCGCTGTAAAGACCAAAGTCCGCCGTGCTCTCCTCCGAGACCTTGAACAAGAAGGTCGAACTATGAAGTGTACTAAGGCCAGTGTGGACCTGAGCGAACATCTCAAACTCACTGTGGTGGACACTCCTGGGTGGTGGAAGTATTTCTCTCCCAGTTTAGTTCCTCAGCATGTCAGGGCAGAGATCCTCAAGGCGTTCAGGGCGTACCAGGAGGCAGGAGGTCGGTCTACTCAGGGCCGTGCGGTGTTTCTGATGATCCCAGCAGACACGTCTTTCACTCAGGAGCAGTTGAAGATCATACGGGACAATATGAGGCCGCTGGGAGAGCAGATTTGGAGGCGCACGATTCTGGTGTTCACGCGAGGACACTGGCTCGGGGAGTTTACCATCGAGCAGCACATCGAGAGCGAAGGGGAAGCTCTGGTGTGGCTGGTGGAGCAGTGCGGGAACAGGTTGGGCCATGTGAATAACAGACCACATTAATGATCATACAATGGAGGTATTCACTTGTCTAAAATACAAAATTGTTTTTTATAACATAGAAGAACTAATAAATAATAACATAGGACAATTAGGACCTGCAAGCCTCTCGTCTCCCGTCTTTCTCGCTGATCCATGCTGACATTGAATGTGTCTGGAATTTTTCTTGCAGCAAAATGAATGTTTTCCTTTTAACAGGTACTTCGTGTTTGATGGAGACGCAGAGCAGAGTGGACTGGAGACTCAGGGACACCAGCTGATCCAGATGGTTTTGGACCTGTGCGAGTCCGGACCAGATCCACACCAAAATCCTGGACCTAAAACGGTACAGGAACCTACAGAGGAGCTTGAGGGTAAATCACCATAATCTACATGAGTTATATTCACTAGGACACATTTCAAGTTTGTATTTCTTTATCAATTCCAAGCTAAATCATCTGCCAGTGGGGTAAACAATAAGTAAACAAAGGCAACACAAAATCAGAACTGTCAAAAAAACTGCCTGAAAATAATTATTTAAATATCAAGTCAACTATTGCAAACTATGGTTTTCATGATACTAAAATTTCAAGAGTGTTTGTTTTTTACACCATCTGGTTTTACACTAGTTCTGATAAGACTCAAAATGAAATTGTTTAGATCAGTCTAATTTCATCCAGTTATGTGATTTGTTTTCAGTATCGATACCTGCTGAAATGAGTATCCAGTTTTGATACTGCTATTATCTGATTTTCAAAACCTTTTACAACCCTATTGCAAGCCAAATTGAATTCAAGAGATTTTAACAATTCATTTTGTTGGTGCAGAGGAGCCAGTGGATGAAGACCTGCAGAAGATGGTGGGCGTCCTGCATAAAGTCTGGGCCTGGGGATCATGGGAAATTGAGGAATTAGCAGCAAGATTTTTTGAGCGACCTTTGTACGAATTTGCAGATGTAGCGAGCATGCACCTCACCAATATGTGTAAGTTCAACCACATAATTTCAGAGCTGGAAGAAATACTCTAATACTTGTGTGGCATTACCATGATGGGAAAAGGGGAAAGTTGAGAAAAGCATTAGAAATGCATTAGTAAAATAACAAATAACTTTGGACCACTACAGTCTGTTAAACCTAATTCTGTTTTTCATGTCATGTCAGCATCTCTAACCTGATCATTTATGTAAACAGGACCAGTTACCTATTATTATTGCCTATTAATTACTTTGTATGGATGTGTGTGTGTGTGTGTGTGTGTATACACAAACACAAAGTTTTTTTGTGTTGTATTCAGTCAAAGGCTCGTCAGATTTGAATCTGATCAGACAGCCCCGAGAAGAGGTGGAGAAGATTCTGAGGGAGGAGATGAGAGGCAAGAGTCTGGAGGAGGTGGTGGAGGCCGCTCTGCAGATCTACTTCAGGAAGGAGGTCGGAGCCTTCGGTGAGGATTAAGATGCTTTTTTGTTATTACAAATATTTATAGATTTTTATTTTTTTTTTAAGAATTGTTTTGTATCTCACTGTACTGTATTAGAGCCATGTTTCAGTTGGTGCCTTTGCAGTAGTGCACACACAGTGCAGTGCCATCTTTCTATCTTCTGCCAGGATTTTGGTCAGGATCAGCTGAAGGAACAGTCAGACATTATTGTGACAGAGAAGAGGATGACTTTTATGCCAGTTTTTGATTCATGTGGATAGAGATAGACATTCTGACCTGTCCCCCAGGTCAATTAGAAACTATTGATATTTTGCAGCTGATGTACTGAACTGAACTTTCCCTTGGGGTGTGATGCTAACAGTAAGTACTGCTCTGTCTGAAGATGTTACCACACTCTGATCATAAAGAACTTACTTTGCTGGAACTACAGTAGGTGAGATGATTTGTGCTGTTAAACAAGTCCCTCTGATTTTCACCATTTTAGTTGAAATTCCTAGTCCTACAGGATCATGAATGCTCATTTTGAGAGTGTTCACAGACTCCAGAAAATGTGTTGTTTAAGTTCACTTTGTATTTTTAAATACAAATCTTAAAACTATTAAAACTATTTTGGCAGTGTTTTCAAACGTGTGCATTGTGTTCCTCCATAGGCATACACGTAGAACCCCCCAGCATGATATTTACTTTTCCATTTGAAATATATCAGGAAACCCCAACTTTGATTCAGGAAGTTGATTTTCTCATGGGAGTGCTCAGTGACAGTACACTCACATAATTATATTACAGGTTTTATCCTTTTCATACTTGATGCTAATTCATTGGATTGTCTTATTTCTCTCCATACAGACATCGTGTCCATTATTTGTGAGAAGGACCAGTTCAAACCAGAGTGGAAGAGTTTGTTTGAGAGAGAATGGGCCAGACGAGAAGTGAGGCTTAAGGAGTATGTGTTTAACAGCTACGTCAGGGCAGGTACAGACATTTCACATTTGAATGGTCTTTAAAAGTGAAACTAAACGCTGTATCAACTTTTTCACTGCTAATTTTAGTTTAGTAACTCTCTAGTGAAAAGTGCCCCTGAGCTCACCCCTCCTGCTCCTCACTCTCTCCTTTAGTCCACAGACACTGTTCCATTTAGCAACTTATATTTGAAATGTGGTTGTGGGCAGTTTAGTTGTTTTGTCCCACTTTAAAATGTCCCAAACTTAGACCAGAATAAATCTAAACTAAAATATTCAGAATTCTTTTAAATGTACACTATGTAATATTTCTGGTGTGGGTGTGCTACCAGCTTAAGTTAGATCCTCTCTGAAAGTCCCTGTTATTCCCTCAGGGGCAGATGAGGCTCGCAGACTGATTGAGAGCCATAACAAAGTCTCTGCCTGGCTGGACGCGATGCCTCCGTCCATTGAAGACCTGGTGAAAATAATCACGCTCAAACTCCAGTCTCTGGTTTCTCAGTCGGTCAAGTCTGTGACTCGGAGCAGTTCTCCACATGGGTTTGTTACAATGTGAGACGTTTTGTTTTCTTAAAGTGCCAAAATAAATGTCTCAAATGCCACTCCAGTTTTGTCGTGTTCAGATGCCTTTCTTCTATGTGAATGTGTCTGTGTTTTGAGCACAAATGATTGAAGTGTGTTGCCCATGGACATTACAAAATACAATGTCTGAACCTGCAAAGTAATCACAACCTTTGGATCAGTGCAGTGTTATCATGGTTTCCTTCTGCATATTTAATGATACAGTTTTTGTGTTTTCATTAACTGTAGCCTATATCATGACTCAATGGCCTGCCCCAGATAAGGACCTATAATGGGGTAAAAATTAGTCTGCATGAAGGATTTAGTTTTTGTCTAATTGGACATTGTTTGGCCAATCCGGAGCCCTAAGCAACACGGTCAATCAAACCTGTTGCTTACACTAGCGGGGGTGACCTCAGGGAAAAAAAAAGGTGCCTAATTTGTCTTTTATTAATGTTCATATCTTGATTCAAGGACAAAATTGTGAAATAAAAATACCAGGATCATGTAGAGCAGGTTAATACAAACAGTTGAAGACCAAAATGACGAGGCCAGAAACACGCCTAATATCACTTCCTATTTGAAACACGGTGACTAGCACATTAGCTGTGCTGTGATTGGTTGATCCACAAAGTCTTGCAAATTAAAGTTTGTATGCAAGTCTAATGTGATTGTTGCCTAGGATCCAGAATACACTCTTCACTACTTTACAAAAATGTGAGTCTGGTCACCGGTGAATCTCCCCGTTTTCTAATGTGATTGGCACGTTTATTAGTCCGTATTATTTGACCGGGCTTGAGACCCAACAGAGGGAGTGGTGACCAGACTAATATCAATCAATGAATTTCCACGAAACACCTGGACGCTGATTACAGTTCAGGTGTGAGTGTATAACCAACAACAACTAGCATGCTAACAGCACACTGGCATCACTTCCTCTGTATTCACTGTTCCTCCTCTGTACTGTGCATTCATTCATGCATAGTTCAAGGGTCAAATAACACAAAACAAAACATCAAGCTGACTATGATATTGCCCATATGTCAAAAAAAATGTTGTTTGAGAACTGTAAGAAAGCAACTATCAGGAACAGGGATATTTTATTCATGATTTGACGAGAGCCAAGTGGAAACAACTGTGTGTGACAGATAAGTCCCAGATAATTGTTTCGCTGACAGGGGGTGTAAAGACAATTCATGCTTTCTAGTATCACATAACAGTTCATTTTATCTGCTCCCCATCTCTGTTTTTACTATTTTAAAAATGTTAATAAAATTATTTAAAGAGCAGTGGTCCAAACGTATTCCTCATTTTCCTAACATATTCCTAGCATCCAAATTATTCACTGCAGTGAGTTTATAAGCACTTTTCACAGCTTTCTGTGTGTTTGCTTGTTTCTCCCTATGTCTGGGTGGGTTCTGGGCACACTCCAGTTTCCCCCATCAACCCAAAACATGCACAATAGGTCAAATACTCCAGCTAAGGTAGTCTTGACCAAGACTAGCAACAACATCATGGAGATGGGTCCCCATGTGCTGCACTGTGGTGCCTACTGCTCCTGATGACGTGTCCCTGAGGTACTGAAGGATGGGTAAAATGCAGAGGACAAATTTCCCTACGAGGGCAATAAAGTCTACCTTTTACAATATATCTGTAGTAACGTAAAACTAATTTAAGAAGAAAAGAAGCACCTGTACAACATGACTTTTTTTTAGGAATTCTGTACATACCGACCAAATGGGCTAAAGTGTCTGCGTGTTCTGATCGGCCTGATACTAGAGCTCCTGTAAGTCACAGCTGAAAATATCATTTCCTTTTACAAAGGTGGAGAGCAGCTCAGACGCTTTGTCATGGAAGAAACGATGTCCTTTGGTGAGTTTGAACATTCATTTTGCTTTTTTGTTTTTTTTAAATTGGCCAAATAAAGCAGAAGGGAGGCATGGGGTCATAGTGGTTATATAAAATGTGCAACAAAATGATTCCAAACAACAAATATTTATTGAATCGCTTATTGTTTGTTTGGTAATGAATTTTCTGCCACACATAATTTAGAAATTTGTTGTATAAATTCACTCATTTATAGGATTATTTAGTTCAGACTCAGCCGCAGAGTGCTGACCAAGGTCCAGGAGCTGCTCAACGGCAATGGAGAACAGCACTTCCACATAGAAGAGGACAGAATACAGAGGATTGTCCAGAGCAGAAAAGAATTGAAGAGGAGAGCAGTGCAGAGGAGGCAGAGGAGGAAGAGGAAGAAGAGGAGCGAAGAGGAAACTATAAGACAAAACCAGGTTTGTAAAGGGTCTTCTGTAGCTTTAGTCTACTGAAGAACTGTGTGACACCATAACGCTGGGTGTACACTGGTATTACAAAGTCTTTAAAATCAATGCATCCACTCACACTGATCTTGGCAGAGGGCAGGTCCAGTTGAGGCATGGGTCTGTGGTCTTTTTTTCTCTGACACCGCAGAAATTTGGAGTGGGTTTCATACTATTAGATGTGTGTTAACACTGAACCCACATGAATCATGCTGCTCTGGTCAAATACACACCACAGTTGGCATAGTTGTGTGGCAGGCAATCTGCAAGTAACCCATTCAAAGTATTGAACCCGACCTGCAGATAGTCTAAACCTAGCGTACAATGTGTTATACACTGCTCCTCCTTCTCTTGTATTGTGAGGGAGCAGCAGCTCTACTTCAAGACACTGTCATGATGCCTGTAGTATCTGTCTCCCTGTGTGCTTTCCCCTCCCTCACCTGTCTGACCCTGGAGCTGGGCGGAGTTCCTTCTCCTCCCGTGCGCACCTGGAGCGCATTAGCGCAATTACCTCCACCTGCTGCCGAGTATTTGAGGGCTCGGCAGAAGACACTCGGGGCCAGACCGTCCGCGTATTCCTGCTCGTCTTCTCCCTGTTTCCAGGACCGTCTCGGACCAGACCGTCCGCGTGTCAACATCCCTGCTCTCGCTCGTTCCTGCTCCTGCCTCTGCGCTCCAGCTCCGGTACAGTCCCCCCTCTGTCTTGCCTCCTGTTCCGTCTTGGTCTCCGGCTGCTTCTCGCCTCCTGCCCTGGCTCCCGCTCTCTGGACTACGCCGGCCCGGCCTGCCCCGGTCTATTTAGCAACATCACGCTAGACTGCCCTGATTACAGACGGGTGTTTCTGATTACAAACACCTGGCTGGAGGGGCGGAGTTTGAAGTGTGAATACCTGTTAGACCAATCACTGTTATTTATACCCCCAGACCCTACCCCTCCTCCCCTCATCACTCTCCTTTAGTCCCACTTTTGGGTGTTTAATCCTACTTATAACCTGATCTGTTGAAAATGTGTATTTGTGTTAATTGAAAAATCTCATCCTCATAGAACTTGTAATGGCATTGTGAAAGATTTATATTTTAGATGAATAAGTGTCTTGCTGTCTACAGTGTTGTTTTAGAATGTTTAAACTGTTAATTTAATTTGATCTTCATCTTATCTTGGTCTTAATAGTCTTTAAAGGCCAGATTTTCCTAATTTTTTTTTTAGCAAAATTTGTCTTGTCTTAGTACAGATATATTGTATAAGCAGCTCTTGACATCAAAATAGGTCCCGTCTACTACAATCTTTTTTTTTTTTTCCGAGAATCAGGAATCACTATTGACATGCTAGTTGTCGATAATGTTATAGTGAAGACAGAACTAGTCTCTGAAAGTTATGAAGTGTTTATACACAATAGATGGTATAAAGAAGTGGACTAAGTGAGTGTGAAGTTGGTAATATTCCACAACATTAAACATTCAACAGGTTTAGTGCACCTCTTAAATGTATTTTTATTTTGAGTGAAGACTATGTATTTCTGTCTCTGCACTACATTGTGTGAAATGCAAAACACAAATGGGTCAAGTATTATTATTTTAAAGCTTATATATATAAAATATTTAAAGGGACTGCATGCAAGATTTAGATTTCAAATCCCATATACCTGACCTCCCTCTGTCCCCAGGTATGAGGTAAACATGGAAAACAGCTTTTATTGATACAATTCTAATGCAGATTTATTCTTAAACTTTGGACATGATGGTCAAGTTATTTATGTTAGAATTTGGTGTTTTTGGTTCTCCATACGATTATCCAAGCAGAAAGCAGAATGGCAACACAAACGAGAGACACATATGAGGTTCAGTTTCAAATCCAGTTGGTTTAAACCTAAAATGCCTTTCTCTGATCTGAATGGTCACTACCTGAAGCCCAGCACCTGCAGCCAATCATTCATCAGGGCTAGTGCAGCCCTTTAAAAAAAAAAAAAACTAAGAGCGCAGGCTACATATATTTGGAGTCCCAACCCCAAAGCTGTTACTGTGTCTCCCCTGTACTGCACCAAAGGTCCAGCAGAGGTCCCCATACTCAATAAAACGACACAGAACCACAGCCCTGATATGGCCTGAGGTAAATGAATCAATGATCTTTAGGAATGCAATATTTAATTTAAAATCAACTGAGACATTTTAATGACCTCCTATACAAAATGTTACTTGTGCATTTAATCCAACAAATTCACCAGGTTGTGATATAATATTCAATTAATTTTATTTTTGTAACGCCCAAAATCACAACAACAGTTGTCTCGAAGGGCGTTCATGTTTTGGTTGATGGGGGAAACCGGAGTACCCGGAGGAAACCCATCCAGACACGGGGAGAAACATGCAAAACTCCACACAGAAAGGCCTGGGCGACCCGGGGATCGAACCAAACCTTCTTGCTGTGAGGCATGAGTGTTGCCACTCAGCCACCGTGCTGCCTACACACAAACAAAACAAGAAAAATCGGCCCATTATAGTACTGTAGCAGTTTTTGTTTGTTTTATTTTATTTTTGCTTTCTCTCAAGTCTAATTTTATTGAATTGTGGACCTGTTCTAACTTTCATCCTGACACTTGTCTGGAAAGTCACTGTTGATACTTTGAGTCTAATGTCATCAACATACCCTGGGGGTTGAAGCTAACTTGATGCACTGCTCTGTCTGAAGCTCTGTTACTCAAATTAGACTTCAGTCTGAGCTTTATTTCAACATAATTTGACCATAAATAACTACTAGCCAGCATTAGGGCCAGCCAATCCCAAACAAATAATGAAAAGGTTCAACATTTATGGAGAAGCTTGGAGATTTCTTTCAAAAACTGAATCTCCCATAGACAGGCCCCAAGTGCTACATCTGAAATTACAACATCTGCAAGTTGTAATCTCTCTCATGATTCATATTCAAAACCAGTCCACCATTTTGTTTTGGTTTTTTTTACTCTTGTGATTTCCCAGCCCCCGCATCACCTCGCGGACTGAGATGCGTCATGTAAATCTGACAGAGCAATAAGATAAAAATAGCATCTGCAAGCGGAGATGAGGGGATGAGGCAAAGAGCTAAAAATATCCACATCTAAGCCATAACATGGGAATTCTATCTTAGACCAGATTTTTGTTCTATGTTTATATCTCTGTGTGTCAGATGCCCTCCCATCCTCCTGTATCCTTGTGTCAGATGCCCTCTCATCCTCCTGTATCCTTGTGTCAGATGCCCTCCCATCCTCCTGTATCCTTGTGTCAGATGCCCTCCCATCATCTTATATCCCTGTAATGTTGGACAGAGATGGGGGCAGGTAAAATGTCTCGTTAATCTGCACCTGTTAGAGAGGTTGGATAGATAGAAAGAGGGAGAAAGATGGAAAAGGCCATCAGGGGGCGCTGTGTTGTGATCTGTTCAAACATTAACTTGAGGCTAAATGTGTCACTTCCACAGAAACAGTTAGCATTTAACGTCTGATAGCATCACTCACCGCTGCTGATCAGTGTGTTTTTAGAATAAGAAACTGTTTTGAAAATATGGAGGATCAAATTAATACACAAACATATTAAACAATGTGATATCATACTTCCAGATGTTACATTGTACTTTGCCATGACGTAGCCAAAAGGTCAATTCAAAACGCTGAACCTGATCATTTCTATAAGTGACTAGATCCAAAAACTCACTGTATTACAAAGAACAATGCAATATTAATTTGAGCTGCCCCTTGTATTATATATTCTTTAGGTCTATACTGAAAACCCTCCTATTCTCCCTTGCATTTGTCTGCGTTTCCTGCTTTAAGACCTAAAGCCTCTGCATAAGTCCATAGGTTCCATAGGGTGAGTCCTGTACATGTCTGTGGTGATATTATTATTGTCACAGCTGTATTTTCCCCTCAGTAGCAAACGCCTCAAACTCTGTCACTACCAATACCCTCAACTCTGCTACTCTAACCTTGGCCTGTCCTTTCTCTATCTCTCTATCTCTCCATTCTTTTTCACCTCTTTCACCTCTCATCTTCTCTATTTCCCTTTCGTGTCTCTCTTCTCTCTTTTCCCTCTCCTCTCCTCTGCCTTTCCATCTCATCTCTCTATTCTCTCTCGTGTTCTGCCCCCTCCTTCTCTCCTCTCTCTCTCTCTCCCTCTTTTCCCTTCTCTTCCTCTTCTCCCTTCTATAATCACCCCCCACTCTTCTTCCCTTTCCCCTGTCTCTCTCCCCTCTCTTCCTTTCCTCTCCCTCTACTTCTGTACTTCCCTTCCTAGTTTTCACCTTTTCTCTTTCTCCCTCCTAATTTTTTCCTCCCCCTTTCCTCTCTATTTACCCCCCTCTCTTCTCTATCTGGTCTCTCTATCACGTTTCCTCATTCTCTATTTCTTTCTCCACTCTCTCTCCCTCTCTTTCTGTCTTTTCCTTCATTCTACAACCCTTCATTTGTCCTCTCTATTGTGTCTCTCTTCTTTTTTCCCTTATTCCCCCTCTCCCTTTCTCCTCTATTTTCTCTTTTTCTCTCTCCTTCAGACGACTTTGCAAATGGACCCGTTCCAAATATAGCCCTGGCTGCAGGACTGAAATAGCCCAAAGAGCGTGGAGAAATTAGAGGAGAGGAGGATGAGGAGAGTCCAGGGCAGAGAGAGGCAAGAGAGAGGGAGAGGAGGGGGAGAGTAAAGAAATTAGAGGAGAGGAGAGAGAGAAAGTGGAGAGGGAGACATAAAGGAGGGAGAGGGCAGGGGTGACAGGAGAGAAGGAAGAGAGACTAGACACAGAGAGGAAAGAGAGAGGAGGGAAGGAGTCAGAGAGAGAGGGAAAGGGGAGAGACAGAGGGAACCACAAGAGAGGAGAAAGAGAGTAAGGGGGAAAGGAGCGAGAGAGAAAAGGAGAGGAGGCAGAAAAAAGTCTTGGGGAGAAAACGAGAGGGGAGGAGAGAAGAGGAAAAGGGAAAGGGGGAGAGAGAGGAGAAAGATAGACGGGGGTGTTCTACATGTATGTCTATAAAATATTACAAAACATGAAATAATAGTATATTATGTGTATTATATATAGACCATATATATAAATGGACATAACTAAGCTGCTAGCCACTGCTTTCTAAATGGGAAATGAGCATAGCTGTGCTTCAGGCTCCATCAGATTCACTTTCTATTGAAAAACTGTCACCCCTCTCTGTGTAATTGCACCTGACGGGATCACAACATGATCTTGGTATTTTTATTTGATCTATTTTGATTGTAAATCAAGATATGAACATTAAGAACAGACCAATGAGGCATGTTCTTTCCCCGAGGTCGCTCCCGCTAGTGTTAGCAACAGGTTTGATTGACAGCTTTGCTAAGCGCCCGCATCGCTAGTAAAGCTAGCAACGCTGTCAATCAAACCTGGAAGAGCCTTTACCTTCAACAGCCTTGCTGTGGACTGGCTTTTTTGTTGCTATGATACTCATGGTCAGAATTCCTGATATGGACTCAGCTCCAAATTGGCCCTTACACCTATTAGCCTCGATAAACTTCATTAGGCTGGAGCTATGGGTGACGTCACACTCACTTAGTCCACTTCCTTATACAGTCTATGGTATTATAGTATAGTTTTGTTTTTTATATATAGACCTAGGCAAAATAAGAATATCACTCAAACTGTCAAAAAGGTGTGAAAAGGAGATTTACATAACAGAAACCTGCTCTGTAATCTTCTAAACAAGGGTATCCAAGGGTATCAGAATGATGAAAAGTGAGGACCGCTGCCATAGCGATAAAAATGTAAAACTAAATATTATATCTTTTGAATGGGGAAAAAACTGTTGAAAATGTTGCATAGCAGACAGCTGAAGTGAGTGCATGTGAGGGAGGAGCGTGCACAAAGGGCCCCAGTCACCCCTGTGTCTGCTCTGTGTGCGCCCCGCTATTTATCACAATGTGAGGACTCAAATCTGTATACAGTACACACTCACATCATGGGAAACTACCTCACTTACTGGACCAACAACATGCATTAAATGGGTTAATATGGGTTAAGGTTTAGGTTAAGGTAAGGCAAGTAGTGAGTATGGTTAAGGTTAGGATCAGTCTCCAGAAAATGAATGTAAGTCAATGTGATGTCCTCACATTGTCCACATTAAAGGGGCGTGCACGTGAGCCCTACTCTCCTCTGCTCCTGTCATGTCTATTCACATACAAGCCAGAAATACATGCATTCACACTCTCCATTGTAGTAACATTTTAGCAGTCAAATAATGAACAAGACTTTAGAGGTAGGTACTTCAGGGCTAACGTGTTTCATTTTGCTCTTTGCTTATTTCAGCTCATGTTTTGTTTTGGTTTTTTTTTGGTTTTTTTTTTATGATATTGGTAAATTAATATAGAAAAAGGTTCATTTTCTTAAGTGTTTTTGTATAAGGCATATTTGGTTTTCAGGATTTCATTATCATAATATAATCTATAGCAACACTGACAAAGAAGCCTACCATTGTTTTCCATTGTTTGACCAGTCTCTCAAAGAGCTACACTGTGGTTTATTCACTCCGCACTCGGATGGTGAGATACTTCTGAAGCCACAGCTGCCCTGGGGTACACTACTCTGCGCCATTTGCCCCTCTGTCCATCACAAATTACTCACACCACACTCGTGCAGGGAAGGTGAGTGAAGTGTCTTGCCCAATGACAGAACAACAGTGTGCATGGTGTGTTATCGTGACAGGCCTGTTTACCCTTGTACATGCTACCTCGTACACACTCCCTATCCCTAAACAAAAAACCTGCGCAGAATATAATCTTATAGGGTTTGTCAGATGCCCTCCCATCCTGCTGTATCCCTGTGTCAGATGCCCTCCCATCCTGCTGTATCCCTGTGTCAGATGCCCTCCTATCGTTGTGTGACAGATGCCCTCCCGTACTCCTATGCCTGACGCCTGTAGAGATTATACAATGTTGAGATTTTCATATGAATCTCACATGTAAATGACATATTCTTGTTACGTAACCCCCCTCACATCAGCTGCCCCCCTGCTCCCGTCTGCCCCCCCTGCTCCTTTCTGCACCCTGCTGGCAGCCATGGACATTACACCACACATATGACATCATGTTTCTTTGTGTTCTCTGTACATTTAAGACCCATAATCCGGGAGATGTGTTTGCATTGTCTCAGGATTACACCCAATCCCTCACTCACCCAAAGTGTGGCGTAATCTGCAGCACTCGCTAATGCTACGCTAATGTTACACTGCCTTCCTCCTCCGCCAGATCTGTCGCTGCAAAGCATGATGGGACAGTGACATCACCACACCGCAGGGATGCAGCAGTGTGACAGTACATGTAGAGACAGAGGGCACTGGACTAGAGGGCGAAAATGTGCTAAGGCTGATGCTAATTCAAACCAAATGATTTAGGTCAAATATTTATTTTTATACAGTAAACAGAAGAATGGACACAGCCTGTTCACATGTTCAGTGGGATCGCTATGGATTCTGTCAGGGCCTATGGGACGAGACACAACATGAGACTGGGTCCATGAGAACAAGAAAAGACATCATTCAATATCAATAAATTGTGTGAATTAAAGGCAATGTATCTTATTACTGTCTTAAAACGTGAAAGCAGAACTGGCTCATTTTAAACAGTTTGCAATGGTCCAAAGTTATTCCTCATTTACCTCATGGAGTCCGAGCATCCTAATGATTCACCACAATGAGTTAGCAAGAGCTTTTCACAACGAGACCAGAGTTTTCCTGTGACGGTAAAGCTAACAACATCTAGCATGCTCACGTGCACTTCCTGATTATCGGACAAGCTGAGGCAAGAACAATTTTGCTAAAATACATGGGAAATAGTCAGGTACAGACCCTCTAAAGCCTCACAATATTTCATGTACGTGTCACACTGCCCTTTGGAATTACAGATCTTAAAGAGGTATAATTCATCAGCTCTTAACCCTTGTTTTGTCCCAGATCATTTTCCACATATGTACATCTTGATCTTGTCCCATAGATCCTATATTATTAATTTCAGTTTACAATTTAAAATGTTTCCTCATAAAAAGAATCTGAAATATGATTTGTGTCAGTCCGATTCAAAAGGAGATACAGTTTTGCATTGATACAAATAAAGGCATTAAGAAGAACATTTATGCTAAAAAATACCTTAAGAACACAGATCTGACCTGTAACTTTACATGGTGTCCCCTGCTTGTCTTCAAGGATAGATAAGTTTAATGTCATACTGTGAAACATTCCAGGTAAAGCGATACCATCTCCACGGAGACAAACAGGTGGGGGACCCTTCAGAAAAGTTACATTTAAGAATAGATTTTACATGATCTTTTAGATCTTTTCTTTTTCTTACTTGAGTTTATAACATAGTAGTAAAACCAACAGCTGTTCAAAAAATCAAATTATAAAAATGAGTTCCGTCGAAATGTTCAATTCCATCTACTTCATATCTTTTTATTCATCTTTGTGTGGTATTTTTGTTAATTTTCTCTGACCATTGTCACTGTTCACTATAAGTCACAACAATGACTTCATGACTCACCAGTTTTTAATCAAATCCCAGGGACACATTTGGTAATCTCAAAACCATTTCTGCTCCTTTCTTTCATTTCTCTTTCATAACTCGCTGGACTACATTAATTCAGGTCTGACCGTTTCGCATTTGAATAAAGACAAGCCGTGGTGTCTCGTGCAGTTTTTCACTTCCTGTCTGTATAACTAGTCTCGAGGGGGGAGAGGAGGTGGCCATTTTGAATATTATCATTTTAAACAGTGCTCTTGACCCCTGACCTCTCTGTGTGGCCGCTTCGATTGGGGTCAAAATGCACATCCCTCCATCTTTTGAGAGTAAAAAAGAGCAAGTAGAGACCGAAGTGGTATAGTAGAGGATTATTTAAATTGATTTGTTGAAGTCATTATTTTGAACTCATTAATTAAAACATTATTAAAGGTGCATTAGGTAACTTTTGTGGTAAAGGGTCAGCCATCTTCTTGTCTCTATGGCGATGTTATTGCTTAGTTATCTTGCATTTATTTAAGTAAGTGATTGTACTGCTAAAAACACCTTGAAAAACATGAATTCTTACTGTGAGCAGGGTTGCCTCTCCACAGATCTGAGCTGTAACTAGGTCTGGTGAAGTCATCGTTTTGTCTCCGTGGAACTGGATAAGTTTAAAGCCATTTTGAGGAACATTCCACATGAAACAATAATATTTCATGTAGATAAATGAGGCAGACCCTCCGCTGGGAAAGTTATATACTGTACCTTTAACCCAGGCCTAAAAAAATGTAAATGCAAAAAAACAAAAAACAAAAAAACTGAAATTTTGCCATGTAACTTGTCCCACAGTATGGCATCAAAATTATCTATCTTACATTGATTTAAAGCCACAGTATGTAACTTTTTGCCATAAAATAGCCTAAAATAAAAATGTTTCAGCAATTTAGTTGTGTTTATTGCACTGAAAAACAATACTGTGAGTGAGCTTGCATCTCCACAAACCTACTATGTCTCTTATTTGGCCTGGAGGGGGGGCTCCTCCTGTTTGTTTCCATACAAATGTTGTTCCTTTGGCTATAATATTCCACATTATGGCAAAGAAAAGAGAAAACATTTCTTTCTCCATAGAACATATTCTGCATTATGGTTTTAATTTTTATTTCCATGGAGTCATGCGGGTGACGCATGACTTCCAGAAAGTTACATACTGTACCTTTAATTATGTGTGATTTTACTTACAAATACATTAAAAATCACACGTTTTTTTAATCTCTTCACAGATCTGACCTGTATCTCTGCCTAGTGGTATCACCTGCTCGTTTCCGTGGTAAAGTTTAATGCCATGCAGTGGAAAAATCTAGGCAAAGGAATTACATTTCCGTTTGTTATGTTGCACATTGTGATTGACGGCGCTATGACGACGCACAGATCCCACAGTGATGACATAACTCTCATATTTGATTTATTTCATTATCAGCAGATCTGAGAGAGCAGAGAGACAAGCACAGCCCAGTGTAAAGGACTGATCATGTGCCCCTCACAGCAACAGGGTCCTCTGATGTGCACTGGGACACAAGACAGAGAGAGGAGAGGGGAGAGAAAGAGAGAAAGAGAGGGAGGGAGAGAGATACAACACTCATCTGTACTGTCTGATAAACAGAGGAGAGGGGCAGAGAAAGAGAGGGAAGAGAGAGATACAACACTCATCTGTACTGTGTCATAAAGAGAGGAGAGAAGAGGGTAGAGAAAGAGAGGAAGAGAGGGAGACACAGGGAGAGAGATACAACACTTATCTGTACTGTCTGATAGAGAGAGGAGAGGAGGGGGCAGAGAAAGAGAGAGAGAGGGAGACACAGAGAGAGAGAGATATATACAACATTCATCTGTACTGCTTGATAGAGAGAGGAGAGGAGGGGGTAGAGAAAGAGAGAGAGAGGGAGAGAGATACAAGACCTATCTGTCTGATAGAGAGAGGAAAAAAAGGGGCCAGAGAAAGAGCGAAAAAGAGAGAGGGAAAAAGAAGAAGAAGAGGATCGGGAGAGTGGGCGAGAGATACAAAAACTCATCAGTACTGTCTGATGGAGAGAGGCGATGAGGGGGCAGAAAAAAAGCGAAAGAGAGAGAGAGCGGGAGGAAGAGGAGGGGATAGAGAGGGAGAGAGATACAAGGCTCATTGGTACTGTCTGATAGAGAGAGGAGAGGAGGGGGGTAGAGAAAGAGAGAGGAAGAGAGGGAGAAAGACCCAAGACTCATCTGTACTGTCTGATAGAGAGCAAAAAGGGAAGAGAGAGAAATGGAGAAGAGAGAGGCAGAAAGGATGAGAGGAGGGGAGAGAGATACAAGACTAATCTGTACTGTCTCAGAGAGAGATAAAGGAGGAAGGGAGGAGGGCAGGATAGAGAGAAACAGGAGAGCAAGAGGGAGAGGAAAACAGAGAGGGAGAGCAAAAGAGAAGAGAGAGGGAGAGAGGAAGGGCAGAAATAGATAGAGAGATGAACACTCTTCATCTGCTCTGAGCTCCGTCAAACTGCTTCAGAGTCAGCAGAAACAGGGAAGCAGGATTTCACAATAAAAGTGCTACGTCTCAAAACAGAAGATGAGACATATAACATTTCTTATTTGTACTGTTATGTTTCAGCTTACACAGCGACACAGTGTCTGAGCTGCTCTCTCCTCACAGCAACAAGGTCCCAGGTTCAACACCTGTACAGCGTGCATGTTCTCCCAGTGTCTCAGAGAGTTTCGGAATTATGAGAATCTAATCTAGGAACGTTGCTATAGCGATTAACAATTTTAAGCCAAATATTATATTTTTTGAATGGGAAAAAGTCTCAATATGTTGCATATAACAGGAAGCTGACGTCCATGAATAGACCACAGTAGCCTGGGAGACTGAGACTGGTTGTCATAGATACCATAGCTCAGTTTGTGAAAGGAGCATAAAAAATAGCAGCATTAAACATAGACTTATCAAACTCACATGTATCATCTATCTATTTATTCATTTATTAACTTATTTACTTATGTATTTATTTACTTATGTATTTATTTACTTATGTATTTTTTTTACTTATCCATCTATTTATTTATTTAGCTATATATCCATCTATCTGTCTATCTGTTAATTTATTTAATTACGTATTTATTTATGTAATTATTTATGTATCTATTTATTTACTTATCTATCTATTTAACTATGTATTTATTTACATATTTATCTATCTATTCATTTACTTACTTGTTCATTTATGTATTTATTTAGCTATCTATCCATCTATCTATCCATCTATCTATCCATCTATCTATCCATCTATCTATCTATCTATCTATCTATCTGTCTATTTATGTCATTATTTTTTTATCTATCTATTTATTTAGCTATTTATTTATTTATTTACTTACTTATTCGTCTATCTATCATCTATCTATGTATTTACTTATTTATTTATCTATTTATTTATTTACTCATTTACCTATCTATCTATCTATCTATCTTTATCTGTCTATTTATTTACTTTATTTACTTATTTATTTATCTATTTATTTATTTACTCATTTACCTATCTATCTATCTATCTATCTATCTATCTATCTATCTATCTATCTATCTATCTATCTATCTATCTATCTTTATCTGTCTATTTATTTACTTTATTTACTTATTTATTTATCTATTTATTTATTTACTCATTTACCTATCTATCTATCTATCTATCTATCTATCTATCTATCTATCTATCTATCTATCTATCTATCTATCTATCTATCTATCTATCTATCTATCTATCTATCTATCTATCTATCTATCTATCTATCTATCTATCTATCTATCTATCTATCTATCTATCTATCTATCTATCTATCTATCTATCTTTATCTGTCTATTTATTTACTTTATTTACTTATTTATTTGCTCACTGAATCCACACAGAACATAATGTATAATCATAATCACATTCAGTCAGTGAGTTCAGTGCATGCGCAGAACAGGACACTTCTGGACGAGTTTGTTTTGCTGTTGTACTTTTATTTTGTATGTTTTGTATCCCTCTGACGATTGAGACATGAAGAGAAACACAAATCTAGCCTAAACCAGGTCTTTGGTGGCACGTGTTTTACTGTGAAACCCTCCACCCGATCTGCGCCGGTGCGTCTCCTCACACTCGCCCGCCCCTCGGACTCTCTCGCACGACCAGTCAGATCCCGTTTCGTCGAGTGCGGAGTCAGACACGGAGCTGGCACCGCCGCCGCTGCTCCTGGGTCCCTGCACCGCTTCACTGTCTCCACCTCTGCTCCACCACCGCGGACTCCCTGAGCAGCGCTGGCCGAGCAAAGACGCGCCATGGCCCGCGTGGTGGTCCCAGGGATGCCGGGGGATGACGAGGACGAAGGGGCCGTGGAGCTGCTGATGCTGAGCCGGCGAAGGAGCAGCAGAGCCCGGCGGAGGAAGAGGAAGGAGCTGTTCGTGTTCCAGATGTGCTTCGCGGGGCTGCTGCTCGGGCTCGCCACGGGGCTCCGGTCCGTGACGCAGGACGCAGGTACGGCACCAACATATGGCTTTTCCCTGGTTTTGGGCTGGATTTCTGCGGATAACTGGATTTAACACTGAGATAACCGTGGTCAAATGAGGAAACTGAAATACTTGGGTCCATCATGAAGTCTTGGTTTAGACCTGGTTCAGTCCTGGCTGGCTTTGTTTGATTCAATCCAGATGTAGTTTTGCCTATATTTTATTTATGGTGCTGTTTAGACCTGTTTTAGACCTGTTTCAGTCCTGGTTTAGTCCTGGTTCAGTCCTGGTTGGTTTCGTTTGATTCAGTCCAGATTGTAGTCTTGCCAATATTTTATTTATGTTGCTCTTTAGACCTAGTTTTGTCATGTCCATTGTACCTGTTAAATTCAGTCCACATCTAGTCTTGGTTCAGTCATATAGTTGGAATCTGGTTTATCTGATCAGTGTTCTATTGGTCCTGGTTTAGTCCTTGTTTAATCCTGATTTAGTCCTGGTTTGGTCCTGGTTTAGCCCTGGTTTAATCCTGTTTTAGTCCTGGTTTAATTCTGGTTTAATCCTGTTTTAGTCCTGTTTAGTCCTGGTTTTGTCCTTGTTTAGTCCTGGTTTAGTCCTGGTTTAGTCCTGGTTTAGTCCTGGTTTAGTCCTTGTTTAGTCCTGGTTTAGTCCTTGTTTAGTCCTGGTTTAGTCCTGGTTTAATCCTGGTTTAGTATAGGTTTAATATTGCTTTAGTCTAGTCATAATCCTTGTTCGTTGCAGATCCTAGTCCTGGTTTAGTACTGATTTACTAGGATATTTGTTTAACATTGCTTTAGTCCTTTGGTCTTGGTTTAAACCTAGTTAAGTCTTGGTTTAGTCCTGGTTTAGTCCTTTGATTGACATAACTGTATTGAAAAAACACTTCTCTCTGACGTTCGTGTTATGACTGAGGATTGGTGTGCTTTTGACAGTTCTGGCACTGATATATTTTGGCTTATGAAAAAAGACTTCACATCTGGATAGGACTAAATTGTGCTGCTACAAAATCATGAAAAAATAATAAGTTGTTTTGTAAGACAGATAAGCCTAATGATCAGTCTTTTAAATCAAATACTCTATTTCAAGATTTATGTCTAGTCACTCAATGGAACTTGTTTTGGAAAGGATTTCACTGCAATTTGGCACTGGTTAATATGTCTTACAAGTATATAACATACAGCTTTTGCATTTTAATGAAGGGGTATTATACTTCAACATATTTAGATCAACGTATTACCTTTAATTGTTTTGAAAATGCTATAGTCGCAGAAAACAACGTATTAACATTAAAAAAAAAAGTTTACGTTTTTTTTTTGATGCTCCTCGCTCCGTCCCCTTTTCCTCTGCGCTAAGTTACTCCCCCTTCAGAGCGGTATCGCAACACAATCAGCACCTTCCAGTGAAACTACTGCACATCAGAACAGGTTTGTGGAGTTGCAGTGTATTGTTTTGTATCAGTATTTTGCATATTTATGGAAAACTGTTGCGCAGTAGCTGGGTGACATGGACTTGTGGGCAAAGCTTTGGACAGAATCATATTGCTAACCATATGGAGGGTTCAAATAGTGCTCGGGAGAGATCGCTACATTACTCAAACATGCCTGGATGACCTAAGGATCTAAAACCTCTTCATGTTTTTGATGAGGGGACAACCTTATAACATGGTAGAAAGTTCCACAAAGCAGATTTATACTATACTATACTATACTATACTATACTATACTATACTATACTATACTATACTATACTATACTATACTATACTATACTATACTAATACTCCCTATTTAAAATCTAAATCCAGTATTTGGTTCATAAATGATTGGCTGTTTGCATTATGATTGGTTTGTTGTTTTGGATGTATTTTAGGCAGAATTAATTCTATTTTTCACATTTTTGTTAGGCCACATTTTATTTCGATGTCTTTGTTGGCTGCAGTGGTCAAGTTAAAGGTTGGGCTAGAGGTAGGTCACGATACTAACATTTCAAACTCGATTTCGATACTAAGAAATAGACTAAGGAATACCGATTCTGATACTACGATGATAATAAAAACACTCTTTATTTACAGTACAATGTGATTTTCAGCATTAGATAATAGTACTTTCTTTTATATTCCCATGTGGTCTTATATCTGTGTAATCCCGCAGTCGTCCAGGTAGGACCTATAGTGGTCCATGGTCGTATACTAGTCTATGTGTCTTATACTTGTTCTGAAACAGCTCAAAAACCTTTTCTATTCAGCAAAGGTTCATTACTTTTCTGTGAATGTGACTTTTTAGTATACCTGCTCAAATGCGTACCTAATTTTGATATAAATGTTAGTATGCATGTCTGTGGATACTTTACAGCCCTTTCTCTGGGCAATGCAAAGCTCATTTTTTTCTTTTACAATGATGGGATGAACCTTGAGCTCCTGAGGCAATAAAAAAGAAATGAAAACGGCCATTGGGAAAAATGTGTTGTCATCCATTTTAATCAGGAGCAAAAATAGGCTCTAAAATATAATTACATGAAGCCACTCAATCCATCACATGATCTGAAATGTCAATAACTCCAATCTGCCGGACTATATCATCTGCATTTAATGAGGTGGAAATCTACACATGAATATATATTAAAAACATCACAGCCTGTGTAGTATGATCTAGAGATGGGTCTGTTATCATAAACTGTGAATGGGTCAAATGCAGACAACATTTGCACCGCTGTTTGTAATTTAGGGGTGGACAATATTGACAAAATGTATGTCTCAGTATTTTTTTTTTTGTATTCTCAATAACAATATTCAGGAATGTCTGTAAATGTGTGAGAGAGAGCGTAGGAGAGAGACGTGTGAACATGAAAGCAGCAGACATAGCGACCTTTTCAAATCAGCACTTCAGAGGACGCAAGCGACACAAGAGGAGAGAGGGAGGAGGGAGGAAAAGAGGGATATAGAGGGAGAGAAGAGTAGAAAAGAGCGGGGAGGAGAGAGAGGGGCAACAGTGTGAGGAGCAACAGTGTGAGGAGCAACAGTGTGAGGAGCAACAGTGTGAGGAGCAACAGTGTGAGGAGCAACAGTGTGAGGGGCAACAGGAAGAGGAGAAAAGAGAGCAATAGTGAGGGGTGCAGGAGGAGGGGTGGTGGGTCAGGTGAGGTCAGCTGACAAACCATTTTGTACACTGCATTTCACAATATTCTGTTCATTTATATTTGCATGGGTCAAATCCTGTTTCACACCATACTGTAGTTGTGTCATTAGGCAACACACTTCACCTTGTCTTGGTATAGGGCAGGGCAGCTGTGGTTACAAGAGCGTGTTACCGTCACAGAGAGTGGAGCGAATCGATAATCAAAAAAGTGCTATAGAAATCAAATGCGTTATTGTTTATTTTGGAAAAAAAAACACCACAGCTGACTGTAAAAATTGGCATTGTTAAGGTTTCTTTGGAAATTTACATTGATTTACTTTTAACGACTTGATACGTAATACTCATTTTGATACAAGCACTTTTTTCTTAGACAATAGAATGTTATTTTCAACACAGACAGCTTAAAATATTTCTGATAGAGAGCAAGACCATTCGAAAACTATTCGGTAAATGTCAGATTTTTTCTTTATGTGTTTTTATTTTCAGTAGTATGTACGTCTGATGCTAGTAGACCTATTGACTGTAATAAAAGTTAAGTTCCAAGTTCACATTTTACACACTGACAAAAAGAGAAATATGAACTGACAAACTAATACAAGAATCCATTTTCAGAACATGTTTGTACAGATCTATACTGCAGGGTTAACAAAACAGGATATTTAGTTGTTTGTGGAGAAAATCATGGTACTTCAGCTTCTACTGCAGCCTTTGCAATTTGCTAATTAAATCCATTCATATTGCAGTTTTGATTCGATTGCGATGAACTTTGCAGCCCTAATGGTATAGATGTACTGCGTGTACTGTAGTTGTATGGTATAGGGAGTGTACTGGTCTCTTGTCTGAAGGAAAACAACAACATGCTCTCAGGGGCAAGTCTTGGGGGTGGGTCTATGGCATGTTGGAGGTGGGGCTTGTGAGCGACATCTGTAACTAATAATCCACTGCAAATGGTGCTCCACTCAATCCACTTTCTATGCCATGATCCTGAGGAGCTTTAGGTCACATGGTCCGTACACCACCGGACAATGGACTGTAAGGGGTCAGGATATTATCTGCTGTCCTAGGAATACTGTCAGTGATGGTTTTCCATAGGGTCCCTTATAATCCCTCTTGTTTAAAGTGCGTGTGACGGGTTAGGCTGGTCATTTCACTAAAATATTCTGAACATCATTATTTTAAAGATTTTTTTTAAGGTTTTGCCTAGTTTTTGGTGAAGTTTGTAGTTATACAGATATGACATACATAGAGATAACTGTAATCTAGCAGCCATAATGTTAACAAGGCCAGAAACTCATAACTATAGTTATGAGTAGAACACCTTTATCTTGTGAACTGTATGTTTAAACAGTCAGTAAAAAGTCCTTCCTTGTGTGTAAATTCTCCTACAGATGTTTGCGGTGAGGGGGTGTGTCTCTCCATAGACCTGACTTGTAACTTTTCTGGTCTCTTGAAATGGTCTTGTTTGCCTAAAGTATTTCGTTGTATAGCATAAAACTGCTTTAATTTGACATCTTATTGCAAATTTATGGTTTATCTTTAATATGTATGTAAGTAGTAGTACTTTTCCTAGTTAGGCCTGTCCTGTGCAGTAGTAGTATATTTCTCATGTGCAGTACTTTGTCACAGCAGTAGGACTTTGTCACTGCTGAGTCCCTGTGGGTTTGTGGGGTGAGTAGCCAATCCTCAGGGACCACAGGCCTCTGGTGGAAACCTGCAGCTGTTCTGGTTTCATCCTGGTTCAGTCCTGATATTGTCCCTGGTCCTGTCCCTGTCCCGGTTTAGTCCGGGTCCAATCAATGGTTCAGTCCTGGTGCAATCAATGGTTCAGTCCTGGTTGAATCCCGGTCCAATCCTGGTCCAACCCTGCCCAATCCTTGCCCAGTCCTGGTTCAATCCTGGCCCAGTCCTGGTTCAATCCTGGCCCAGTCCTGGTTCAATCCTGGCCCAGTCCTGGTTCAATCCTGGTCCAATCTTGGTCCAATCCTGGTCCAGTCTTGGCTCAGAGCCTGGTTCAGTCCCTGATTTAGTTTCCATTTTATTCTCCATTTTAGTCCCTGGTTCAGTCCCCAGTCAGTCGTGGTTCAGTCGTGGTTCAGTCGTGGTTCAGTCGTGGTTCAGTCATGGTTCAGTCGTGGTTCAGTCGTGGTTCAGTCGTGGTTCAGTCGTGGTTCAGTCGCAAAGCTCAGTCCTGCTTCAGTCCTCCTCACGTGGACCCTCAGCTCTGTCCTCAGATTCACTGCTTTTCAAACTCTCTTTGGAGCGTTTTACCTCCAGGAAATCTAATTGTAAAAGGTAAACCGCGAATGCCGCTTTGTTCACATGTGACCCGGGACTGAACCCGCAACCTGTTCTTTGTGTGTTGTTATTCCCGTGTTTTTAATGCCTGGACCATCTGCAGACCCAAGGCACTATAGCCACTAATGGGCAGTATCCAAAGGGTCTGGTGATGGGGTTATGTAACAGAGAGCGATGGGGGTGGGGGGTGGGGGTGAATGCATATTTTGAAGTACGATATATTGTTTCATAAAATATTACAATTAGGGATGTCAAGATTATTTGGTTAATAGCAGGCCTGTGGTCAACTAAAGAAATTCTCAGTCGACTAAAGCCACATCCTGCCGATCGATTGGTCGACTAAAAAGGGGGTGTGGCCAAAGCTCTCAAAACTATTACTTATCTCTATGTATCTTTATGTATCTGACCCTAACTGCACTGAAAGGAAATAAATCTTAAAACAAAACTTTGTCTGGCACTCTGAAATAATTGTATATTCATGTTTTTTCTTTATTATTTTGTTTTTTATTATTGATTGTACAGAGGCTAAAGTTCCTGAGTTAAAAAGCTTCTTAATTTCGGAGACAATTCTCTATATTACTGAACAGTGAACATAATAAACTCCATGTAGCCTACTATTCACTAGGGTGTCTGCCTCTATTTTAGTATAGTATTAGTATTTTTATTGAATTATTTATTTAGATACATATATTGCTAAAGATATTGCAATGTGCCTTAAATTGCATGTTAAAGTTATATTGACTGTTCAATTAATATTATTGCTCAGGCAACTTAAATTTGATGCATGTTTGAGTGTCAGCACAGAAACCTAACTGGCCCTTGCTGCCCCCTATAAAAAAAATAAATAAATACTCGCTCTCCCCCTGATGCCTTGAATGCATAAGGTAAGTGAGGAATAACTTTGAACCAACTTCAAACAGTTTAAAATGAATTAGTTCTGTTTTTCACATGTTAAGACACAAAAAGTCAGATACAGCCCTTTAAATTACTTTGAATGTGATCACATGACCTGTTGTAGATCACATGACCTCTGGCTGTTTGTGCGAGGTAAACAGTCTGCTTACGTGCGCAGTGTTTAGAGCCAGTGGGACAAAACAGCGTCAGGTGTGAGTCACTCAAAGCCACCACTTCATAGGTCGTGTGGTGTTCAGGAGTTGTAGGACAGCTCAGCGTCAGTCATTTCAGACTAGTCTCGTGTAGGGTTCATGGGCTGTAAGAGACCTCAGCATCAGTCATTTCAGAGCAGGCCCGTGTGGCGTTCAGGGACAGGTGGATAGAGTGAGTGGGATGCAGCGCTGGCATTGCCTCTGCAGGAGATGGTCTATTTTTACAGACACACAAATACAGACAGGACCAGGACTCAGCCTCTGTGTTTCATAAAGATACAGTTTTACTATAGAGGCAATGTACAGAGAATCTGGATACAGTATTATCAGCCTTATCTTCATTTTGTTTTCAATATCTTTTAGGCAATGAAATGTGTTTGTGCAGACATGTGGTTTGCCAGTACCAGCCTTACTCAGAAATGTAGTGTGTGGTGGCAGAGTGGTTAGCACACTCACCTCAGAGCAATAAAAATCCTGTGTGTGATTCCTTGGCAGTGTGGGGTCTTTCTGTGTGGAGTTTGCATGTTCTCCCTGGTTTCCCTCATCAACCCAAAACATACACAATTGATACTAGAAACTGCAAGATCTTGATAAGGCAAGCACATTTTAACTCTCAGGTCTACAACCAATCCTGTAAGAGTGCGTGGAGTCACCACTCTCTTGTTTAGGTGAAAGCTCTGAGTCAGGGCCTTTTCGGAAATCGCATGTGTTTCTGCCGATAGTGGTAACACACGCATGCTTTTAGGCTTAATATATCCTCTCGCACTCTGTAGCGGGGCGAGTGCGGTGTGAACCGAAACCACAACCGACCTCAGGCCGACCTACGTAGTCCATGCAAGTAAGTGTGCTTAGAATTGGGCAAAGGAGCGCTCAGGTCATGTATCTGACGGACTGCATCAACTTATTATCAGCCACACGTCTCCTCATCCCTGTGTCTGCATGTCACTCAAAAAAGCTTTTTCTGCTGTCACAAGTGCATACAAACCTCACGGTTTATTTAGGTGAAAAAAATGGTTACTGCATTTGCACATAGCACGAGGGAAGTGAGCGTGTGCGCACGTATTCACAGTGCTCTGTCCGCTTGAAGCATGTTGTCATGGAAATGAGTACGGCGATCAGCTCACGTGGCTCATGGTGCATGTTTGGGGTGAATGATGCACGATGCATGTGAACAACACTGACCCAAAAGAGAAGTAAACTGAACTAAATCTAGTGTGCAGTGAGGTGTGTGAAACATGTGTGAATACCACCTAAAACAGCTTTATGTTTCTTTCACTGTTTGTTATGTAGTTCCTATCACTGATTGGAGGAAAAATCACACATGCTCTCACTAGAAGAACAGTGGTTTCTATTTTTTTCACTAATACTGTGCAATTTGAAGAAATTGTGTGATCAAGTACTGCCATGTATTCTTTTGATTTAGCAAAGTAACTGTATTCTGAATACCACCAAATGAAACTGTACAGGTTCTCAAAATTAGTTTCTGAATATGTATTTTTTGGTACATGTATTCAGTTACTTCAACACTGTAAAGAGGAGTGCATTGTGATATTTCTGGATTGTCAGTTGATTAAAACTACTCCTGTTTTGTCCATCTGTTCCACTGTTCACTCTGCTCCTGTCTGCTAACTTCAAGGTAGGGCTGTGAGATTAATCACAATCAAATTGAAAACGCAATGAGCAAATAGCAAAGGCTGTAATTTTTGTAGTACCATAATTTCAACCACAAACAACCAGTTGTAATGTGATTCTTGTATTTGTTTGTTATTTTATATTTCAGTCTTTTTGTCAATTTTTCTGGACGTGTTTAAAATATGAACTTTGAACAGAATCCTGTTGTTAAAAGAAATCACAAATCTAATCACAATCTCAATGCTTGTCAGAAAAATCACACTTACATTACAATTTCCCAAATCTTTCAGGCAAAGTTGGAAATGTGACCTCTGCATTTGACCCATCCTTCAGTGTCTTCAGTCTTGGTCAGGACTACCATAGCTGGAGGATTTGACCTATTGTGCATGTTTTGGGTTGACGGGGGAAACCAGAGTGCTTGGAGGAAACCCACCCAGACACAGTAAGAATATGCAAACTCCAGGCAGAAAGGCCCAGGAGTAGAACCTGTGACCTTATTGCTGTGAGGCATGAGCACTAACCTTTCCACCATACTGTCCTCTTCACATAGTTCATTGTGTTCTGGGCTTTGAGCTGATCTTGCTTCACTTGATCCTGAATGTGTTTAATCTCAGACGATTGGACCACCTCTGCCCTCTTTCTTTCTCCTCCTCCTCCTCCTCCTCCCCTCTTTCTCTCTCTCTCTCTCTCTCTCTCTCTCTCTCTCTCTCTCTCTCACTCTCTCCCTCTATTCCTTGTCATCCTCTCTCCTTTCTCCCATTTCCTTCTCTTCCTCTCTTACCATCCTATAGCCCTCTCTCCTCTCTTTTTCTCTTTCTATTCCTTCTCACCCTTTCTCTCCCCTCCCCTCCTCTGCTTTTTTCTTTCTCTACTACCACTCTCCTCCCCTTCTGTAACTTCTCCCCTCTTTACCTTTCTCTTTTACCCATTGCTTAGCCCTCCCTCTCTCTCTCTCTCTTTACAGTCTCTCTCTCTCTCTCTCTCACTCTCTCCCTCTTTTTCTTCTCATCCTCTCTGCTTTCTTTACTACCTCTTCTTTGAATTCTCCCATTTCCCTCTCTTTCTCTCTTACCATCCTATAGCCCTCTCCCCTCTCTTTCTCTTTTTCTATTCCTTCTCACCCTTTCTCTCCCCTCCCCTCCCCTGCTTTTTTTCTCTACTCCTGCTCTCCTCCCCTTCTGTAACCCATTGTTTAGCCCTCTCTGCTCCTTTCTCTTTCGCTACAGTCTCTCTCTTCCTGCAGTATGCTTCCTCCCTCCCTCTTCCTCCTGCTTTCTCATTCTCTTCCTCTCTCTATTCCTTCTCACTCTCTCCTTCCCTTCTTGTTCAGCTTTCTCTCCTCTGTTCTCCAACTCTCAACTCCTTCTTATCTTTTCTCTTTCTCTTCTTTCTCTCATCCTTCTTATCTTTTCACTTTCCCTGTCTTTCTTGGCCTCCTCCTTCTCTCCATTCTTTCTCTCTCTCCTCCCTTTCTCTCACCATCCTTTTGCCTTTCCCTGATTAAATAATTTGTTGTTTTTCTTCCATCTTTCTGCCCCCCCTTACTCATCTTTTATCTCTATGATTAAATAATTAGCTGTATTTCCCTCTATCCGCCCATCCATCTCTCTCTCCTCTCTCTTTTTGTTCTTTCTCTCCCCCTCCCTCTCTTCCCTCTTACCTGTCTTTTATCCCTCTCTCAGATTTGTCACCCCCTCTCTCTCCTCTCCTCACTCTTTCCTCTCTCTTATCATTGTTTCTCCCTCTCCCTGATAAAATAATTAGCCCCCACCACCTTCTCACCCTCTTTCTAACTCTCCCTCTCTCCCTCTAATCCCTCTCTCTCTCTTTTGTCTTTCTCTGATTAAATAATTAGCAGTCTTTCCTCTTCTTTCTGATCCCCCAGCTCCCTCCATCTCCCTCTCTCTGACCATTTTTATTCCTCTTCCTGATTACGTAATTGCCTGTTGTCTCCCTCCCTCACTCCTTCCTTTCTCTTTCTCTGTTATCTCTCTCTGATTAAATAATGAGCTCCATCCCTCCCTTTCTCTCCTCTCTCGCTCCCTCTCTTCTCCCTCTCGCCTCCTCTCCCACCTCTAAATAATAATCCTCCCCCTCTCTCCCTCTCACTATCTCTCCTACTCTCCCTCATCTAAATAATTAATAAATAATAATAATAATAATAAATAATCTCTCTTCTTCCCTCTCTCTTCCTCTCTCTCCTTTCCCTCTCCTCCCTCTCCTCTTTCTCTCCCTCTCCCTCCCTCTCTCTCCTCCTTGATTAAATAATTATCTCTCTCCTTCCCTCCCTCTCCTTCCTCTCCTCTTTCTCTCCCTCTCTCCCTCCCTCTCTCTCCTCCCTCTGATTAAATTATTATCTCTCCTCGCCTCTTTGCTCTCCCTCTCTCCTCCTCTCCCACCTCTAAATAATGATCTCCCTTCTCCCCCCCTCTCTCCCTCTCACTATCTCTCCTACCCTCCCTCACCTAAATAATTATCTCTCGCCTCCTCTTTTTCCTTTCCCTCTCTCCCTCTCTCCTTTCTCTTCCTCCCTCTCCTCCCTCTGATTAAATAATTATCTTTCTTCTTCCCTCTCTCTTTCTCTCCTTTCCCTCTCTCCCTCTCCTCTTTCTCTCCCTCTTCCCTCTCCTCCCTCTCCTCTTTCCCTCCCTCTCTTCTTCCTTCTCTCTCCTCCCTTTGATTAAATCATTATTTCTCTTCTTTTCATCTCTCCTTCTCCTCCCTCTCCTCTCCCTCCCTCTGATTAAATAATTATCTCTCCTTCCCTCTCTCCCTCTCCTTCCTCTCCTCTTTCTCTCTCTCCTCCGTCTGATTAAATAATTATCTCACATCCCTCTCTCCACGCCTCATTGCTCTCCCTCTCTCCCCCTCCTCCCCCTCTCCTCCTCTCTCTCTTCTTCCTCTCTCCCTCTCCCTTTCCTTCTCTCAGATTAAATAACGATCTCTCTCTCTTCCCTCCCTCTCTCCCGTCTCTTTTGTCTCTGATTAAATAATTCTCGTTAGCGTAGCGCGTTAGTGTAGCACGTTAGCCGCGCGCTCCCTCTGGTTTTCTTCACATCTTCTCTAATTGTAACATATAATCTTTACCTCCTCCCGGTGGTGGGGAGTGTCGCGCAGTTGGCTCTGTTCAATTATTCAAGTCCAGGTTCAATGAACCGTGTGGAGATGACGGGGGGATGACAGGAGCAGCGGGGACGACAGGGGGACAGGAGAGACAGGAGAGACAGGAGAGACAGGTCCCACTGACTCTGAGAACCAGGGTGCTGAACTTAACCAGTTTTTATACTGCTGTGCTCAGGCAGTGTTGGGGAAAAATACTTTGAAAATGTATTTAGTAACAGAATACTGAATACCTGCACGGAGATTTATGTATACTGAATACCTGCATAGAAATTTATGTATACTGAATACCTGCACGGAAATTTATGTATACTGAATACCTGCATGGAAATTTATGAATACTGAATACCTGCACGGAAATGTATGAATACTGAATACCTGCACGGAAATGTATGTATACTGAATACCTGCACGGAAATGTATGTATACTGAATACCTGCGTGGAAATGTATGTATACTGAATACCTGCGTGGAAATGTATGTATACTGAATACCTGCGTGGAAATTTATGAATACTGAATACCTGCGTGGAAATTTATGAATACTGAATACCTGCGTGGAAATTTATGAATACTGAATACCTGCGTGGAAATTTATGAATACTGAATACCTGCGTGGAAATTTATGAATACTGAATACCTGCATGGAAATTTATGAATACTGAATACCTGCGTGGAAATTTATGAATACTGAATACCTGCGTGGAAATTTATGAATACTGAATACCTGCGTGGAAATTTATGAATACTGAATACCTGCGTGGAAATTTATTTTGTAAGTGGTTTGGTTACGTGGGCCAATCAGTGTGGTGTAATTCAACATGTGAAAGTGATGTATTTTAGTTTAATTTTAGTGTAAAAATCAACCCAAAACATGCGCCATATGTCAAAGCTTTTGGCTAAGGAAGTTCTAAAATTCATTAGAATGGAGGAGATCTCTCTGGAACCTCACGTATATTATAGTGTGTTTACAGTTTAGCACAAAATCTTCAAATCGTAGAGTCTTAATTCAATCCATGCATCTTCTCTTTCAACCCCCCCATTGCGTCCCGTGTTTGCCTGTCCCACACGGGGCTCTGAGAGGATTGTGTCTGTCCTTGTGTTGTCCTCATTCTGTTAACAGCCTCTGTACAATAAACCCACCATCAAATCATCAAATCATATGGACTTTAAGGGACAAAGGAGACCAGAGAATCAGCGACAACCAAGGGTGTAACTTGGAAATCTCAAATCATATGAGCTGCATCTTTATATGATGGAGGACGCGGGGACAAATCAGAGGCGGAACATGGAAATCTCTAGAGATGTAGTGCTTTAGTTGTCGATTAATCGGTTGATGGAGTCTTCGTCAAATCATTTTATTTAGATTATAGGGATTTATATGGGACAACAGCTGAAAGGAGAAGGTATTTTTTGGTATTTCTATGTAAAAAGGCAGATTAAACTCATGATTCACAAAGTAATTTGTCTTTATATAAATACATTGTTTCCTAATACTTTTTTTTCTGCATTAATAGTTATTTTTGCATGAACTCCCGTGCAGGTGTAGTCTTTTGAGAGCTTTTGCCACACCCCCTTTTTTGTCAACTAATCAATATGCAGGACTTATCTTTACTCGACCAAGAATTACTTTAGTTTTTAGTCCACTACAGCTCTAGAAATCTCACTGTTTGATAATTATTATGATTCTCACAAATTCTAACAATTCTTAGGGCTACAATGATTAAACAACGAATCGTGACAAATCGACTCTGAAAAAATAAGCGTTGTCATATTTTGATAATCGTAATCTGTATCTGGACTACACAGCTTTATTGTCAGATAATCAGGAAGTACGCAGTTAGCATGCCAGTTGTCGTTGACATTACCGTGACAGCAAAACTCCATCCTGGTTTCTGAGAGTTGTAAAAATCACTTTGGTGAATAACTTTGGACCAGTGTTTTGTTTTTCATGGTTTTAAGACCGTAAAAATCAGGCAGCTTTATGTTCACATCATAAATCAGTCCAGACTCTTGATTGAGTAGTAGTTTCCTCTTGTACTTTTTACTCTAACTTAAGTAATTTCTCGGACTACTACTTTGCGTTTGTGTAATCATTTTGAAGTAACTGAAGTCTTACCTGAATACAATTGTTTTGCAGTACTTTTAATATGGCTAATAATACGCTATTTGCACATTGACTTTCTCCTCTCCTCTGTAGTTAGACCTTTAGTATGTCCCTCTCTCCTCGTTTAACACTGATGCCCTCCCAGTCTTGCAGCAGCTCATTTATCAGCTGCACTTTTGTGTCCAGACGAGAGTATTTTTAGAGCAGTGAAAAGATCAGATCATCCCAAAGGACGAAGCAGAGACAAATGTTTAAAAAAAACACTTTGTCTAGACGTGTGTGAGAGGCGCTGCAGTAAATTAACATGTTTTCAATGTTTTTGTGCTGTTTTTGACCCTGAAAAAGTGTAAGTTTTATCATTACAAGACCATTAATCGAGTTTTATTATTCGTTTAAGCATATTTTATGAGCATTTGACTTTGCCCCTGACAGAAAGCAGATGTGTTTTGAAAAGTGTTAAACAGTCTTCAAATGATAATGTGAAGATATTAGCTGTTTAAATCAAGTTGTTTTTATCACTTTGTCCTACACATAAGGAGAGGAGTTTGCATGTTCTCCCTGTGTTTTTATGGTAATATTTAAAACGTTAACGGCCCTGTATCCATGTGTTTGAGCAAAATATGTCTTGCCCCATTAAAGATATATTGTATAAGCAGCTCTTGAGGTCAAAATAAGTCCACTGCGGTCTGTGTTTCATTGTCCAATAATCAGGAAGTGTGTGTTAGCATGCTAGTTGTTGTTTGCTTTACAGTGACAGCAAAACTCTGGTCTCTGAGAAGTGTGAAAAGTGCTTATAAACTCATTGTGGTTAATAATTAGGATGCTCAGAATGCAAAAGAGAAGTGAAGAATGACTTTAGATCAGTGCAAAAATAAACTCATTCTGTTTTTCATGTTTTTAAGACCTTAAAAAAATCAGGTACAGCACTTTTTACAATAATGCTCCAGCTTGGTACTCCTACTAGGGCTAAACAGTATTGTAGAAATAAACATCAGCATTTGACTGAAATCTGAAATGATAAACTAATCCAGGAATCCCAAGCATTTCAGAACATGTTTGTAGAGGTCTAAACTACAGGGTTAGCAGCTTTTACACAAAAAAGACCCCAAGGAGACACAGGAAGGGCATCTGGCACATAGGCATGTTGCAGAACTACAGTGTGTTGTTTTTGCAGAAGAATATTGTTCCTTAAATAACTGCAGTGTTTGTGATTTGATAATTGTGACCATTCAAATGGCAGCATCGATTGGAGAGCTCTTTTTCCAGAACACGATCGTGGCTCAGAGGTGCACTGCCTACAACAGCATGTCTGAAATTTGTACTTGAACAATTTTGATGGCAAAGTTTGATGGGAGGAACGAGAAAGGTGCCAAAGTAACATGTGCAAAGGTTAATCATCTCATCAAAATTCAAATTACCTACAGCTCGATGGTCTGTCAGAGTTTTCACAAGACCCACAAGTTCAGTATACTCTTTCATTTTAGTCAATATTCAAGCAGTTGAGTATATTCAATTTAAAGTTGCGCTATGTAACATGTGGCAGAGTGGTTATCCTCTCTCTAATGTTATATATACATGTTATATTTCTGTGTATATGTAACAGAGTTAAAAATGCACTTATTATTTTCTGTTTGTGTACTATGTTTCTTTTGATTTTATATGTGAATTTTATCATTTTGACATTTTATTTAGAAAAACCGGAAGTGCGCATTGCTCCCATGTATTTTATTTTGATAGCTTCCCTTCCCCTCTCAGTCGCATGTTGGAGACTGCAGAGGGTAAGTTCTATTGCTGTCAAAAATAATATATTTTATGAGAATAATTTAACGTTAGCAACAATACAAGAACACATGTTAATTAGACAATATTTTCACGTGCAATTAACGTATTTTGAAATGCTAATTCTAAATTTTGTAACTTTAATTTGGATTGTAAAATTTTGCTGTTAGCTTGTATTGTTACATGATACTTACACTGCAAAAATGAGGCGCCATCTCATGGTGTGTTCTCATTGTGACAGGGAGTCAATGTGAAGACATATTAACGTGTGTCTATTATGTCTGTCACAGAGAGAGAATAAAGCAGAGGCTCCATCCTATGTCGTGTTATTTGTATACGGACTGGCGAAAAGTTTGCAACTGTTACATATACTTCCTTAGCTTGTTGGCTGCTGTAGGTGTAAACGCAGAGTTTTGTAGCCCACATGTATCTCGTATCCAGGTCATGTCTCATTTCAGCTGAAACACCAGGACTTCCCACTCCCCAGACGCCTCCCGGTCCTGTGGGAATACTGAGGCATTCCACAATAGAGTGCCGAGTATCCGAGACACCTCCCTGGAGACAGGAGTAGGCAGAAACCAATCACTACAATGTCAAATCTGCAGGGTGTCTATGGGAGGTTGCTGGTTTGATTCCCTCATGATTTGTTTGCTGTTGTGCCTTTTTCTGACTGTCTGTATGGATATTTTGGTGCGATTGTGTAACGATGGAGCAGACTTGTAGCAGGTACAGTCTTCCCTGTGCTGCTCCACGTGACTCATTACTATGCAGTGAAAGTGGGTTAGCCCTACTCTGATGTAGGTTATGTGTTGTGTTTCTGCGCACAGGGACGACAGCTGTGGACAATGGACCAAGGACAAAGAAACTGTTTAAAAGTCACTTTGAATCAGATACTTTATGATTGTGTGATGCCCTTGCACAGAAAGATTCATTCCCTTATCCTGCTCCTTGAATCTGCCAGGGTTACTACCAACCCAGAAGAAGCAAGGAGGACAAGACTGATATGTGTAGCCCTCTGAATTGAGTTCTACACATTATCAATCTGAGATAGCTCTCCGAAAGCGATCGGGACATTCAAATGAATACTCCAAGCTTATTAAGTGTCACAACAGCAGAACAAGCTGAAAAATCAAACTTTGATTAAATCCAGTTGAGAGAAAAGCACAGACAACTTTCCCTCCACAATTGCACAAAGCGCTTCCCCCTGCTTGATTTTCACAAACAAAATAGTCTATTTCTACTTAAATAGGCTCAAGTATGTCCATTCTCTTCACCATGTTTGTTTTGGTTTGTTTGGGCGCTTCGCCTTTGGCTCCTCCCTCACCACAATGCGGCCCTGTGATTGGTCTGAACCACTGATGGCCAAAAAAGAGTCTGACAAGATGGATTCTCGTGAGTTTGAACTTACAAAAGTCATAAGAATTGACCTTGCGGCACAAATTGGGGTTTAGTAAAGTGGCCCTGTTTTCAGTTTGATTTGAATCTAAATATTTGTCTGTGTCGTGCTGCTGCTGTTGTTTTTCTTTGCGGAGAGTTTTTTAGACTCACACTGAGCTCCAAACGTCGATAAATCAATGAGAGAATCAGTCTGATGGATCAGGGCTGAGTCTGTAACTAAGTACTGTTTATCTGTGAAAGAGGGGAGGGAGAGAGAGAAGAGAGGTGGAGGAGGAAGAGAGAGAGGAGGTGACCTTTGTAACCAACTAACTAGTATTTTCATGGGAGGGAAAGAAAATACTGTTTACCTGAGGATATACTGAGGAAGAGGAGGGGGGGGAGTAAGCAATAGACTGGGAGGGAGAGAGGGAGAGAAGAGAAAAGGCAGGGGAGAGAGAGAGAGAGAGCGTGGGTGATATCAGTAATGTACTATTGTTTTTGTGTCATAGGGGGAGAGGAAGAGGGGAGAGAGGGGGGCGGACAGAGAGGTGACATCTGTAATCGATTTACTATTACTGCACCTGTGAGAGGAGGATACTGTAGTAATTGAGAGAGGGGTAGAAGGTGAGAGCGGGAGGGAGAGAATATATAGCAATCAAATCCAAATAGCTTTTTGAGTTGAACGCTGCAGTTATTTGGATAATAGTATGTCCTCCGCAAATAACTAAATATCCTGTCTTTTCATAGAACATTCTTGTAGTACCTGTATTTTAGATTTCTACAAACATGTTCTGAAATGTCCGTGTCTGACGACCTCTCTGTGTTTCCGTGGGGTCTTATTCTGTGTAAAAGTTGCTAATCCTATAGTTTCGTCCTCTACAAACATGTTCTGAAATGCATGAGATTCTTGTATTAGTTTATCATTTCATCCAACCCTAGAGGAAAAGTTCACATTTTAAACCTGATCAGAAGAATTGACAAAGAGACTAAAATATTAACTGAAAAACCAATACAAGAATCACATTTCAGAAGATGGTTTTACAGATTTAAACTACAGGGTTAGCAGTGTTTGTGCAGAATAAGACAAGAGATTTGCTTGTTTGCAGAGGAAATAACGGTACTCCAAAAATTGCAGCCGTTGCGATTTCCTAATTGTGTCCATTGAGATTGCAATTTCATTTTGAATACAATTAATCTTCCAGCTCTATAGGGAGAAAGGTACACGGGGAGTGAGATAGAAACAATACAAAGAAGATGAGGGAGCAAGTGTTACAAATATTGGCACTGCTTTCTCTTTGTTTGGTTGAAAATCGGTTTACAGTGAAGCATCTCAATCACTTTGACCCCTGTGACCTTTGGCATGGACAGGAAGTGGTTCCCGGAGCGGTTTCCTGTCTCTTCAGATGAGCGCTGGCTTTCTCCTCGTGTCTCGTTCCATCTCATCACAGCACGCGCCTTATGTAAGAGCGGAGAGGAGCTGTCAATCAAACTCAGAGCTGCAGAAATCACCCAGGACGAAATGTGGATAAAAATAGGTTGTGTTCGTGTGACATCACAACATTAGACTCCCTATAGTTTAAACTGAGCTGGAGGACAGGTCAGAATTATATGGTGGATTAATTTGCTGTTTAACTGTCAGATTACAGATTTGTTGATCTGGTTTATGGTTAATATCTCTGTAATTACTGGCCCTGTCCACATGCAATACAAATCTTCACAGTAGCTTCAGAAAGTGGTGCCATTATGCAACCCCAAAGACATGATTGTTGTCAGCTGAAAGGACTTTAAGGCTTAAGATTAATATGACAAGTTTGTGGAGCCAGTGCCAAACAAATAATGATAACGTTCAACATTTGTGGATCATAAATTCAGATGTCTCTTTCAAAAACAGCGAATCTCCCATAGTGTTATATAGACCCCTGCCCTCCATCTGAAATTAGGACCTCATCAGATTATAGAACGTGAACGTAACCTATTTCGGATAGAATGGACCAATATCCTATAGGAAATACTTCATTTTCACTCATAGCCAATTCCTTCTATAACTCTTCATTCGCTGTGTTTTATGTCTGAGACTCATTATGCAGATTTAAAGTGAATATTATGGGTGAGACACTTCTCTATTGTGTTTTGACATCCAATCTGAATTGACAATTACTCATGTGGCATTTGAACAGGTTTTAATTAAAGAGGGAGGGTCATGCTGAGACTTGCATCAAGCTCATGTAACTATAAACCTCCCAAGTCGTCTCGTTGGTAACTCATTTTGGTCACTGAGATTAGACTCTCTTTCCTGACAGTACCAACGGCAAACCACTTCCTTTAGCTGAACATTTTCTAAGGGCCCCTGTGTATTATATCTCCTCTCACATTAAACAGTGATGAGGATGCTGGAGCACTTACCAGATGGTTTGGTCTCTCTCTTCCAGGTTGGCACTTGTGTGAATAAGTAATAAGTCAAAGGTTAGCGTACTCTTTAGGATCACTTTTTAACTTGCCACACCTTCCAGTTCACCTGGTTCAGAGACTCTAGTCCCAGTGAGATGTGGACAAAGTTATCTCTAAATCTGGGCTCATTGAATATTGTACTAGGGAGCCAGGACAGAGTACACAAAAACCTCTTTATTTATTGTGTACAAAGAAAAAGGTTACACTTTACAGATGGTTAAAAAGCAGTCTGCATGTTGCAGGTGTATCCCTGCAAACTACACTAATGTAAGAAGGTTAAGTGCCCAGGCAACCAGTCTTATAACCCCAAGGTCCCTAAATCTTACCAAAGCAAACCATATGGGAGGCAGGCTCTTAGCAGGTGCTGACCTAGGAGCATGAGGCCCCAGAGGGGATTTCGCCTTGTGGTTATACGACCTATATGCAATCATTAGGTTATTTCTAGCACTTACATGAGAATTTACAATAACTTACACTTCACAAACCATGTTACATCATTTTAATGAAACACATATCCATGAGCACATGCAACACTTCCCAAATGTATTATTATATGATTACACATAAGAGGATAATATATGAGCATTCAATACTAGAATATGAAAATAGACTTGATATTGGGGCATCAAAAAGTCTTGGTTCAGTCCTGGCTCAGTCTTGGTTCAGTCCTGGTTCAGTCCTGGTTCAGTCCTGGTTTAGTCCATGAGAGTGAACTTGAGTGAAATGAGGTCTTCTGGTGGCACAGGTCCCCAGTTCGATTCTCAGACTGTGAGGGTGGAGTTGGCATGTTCATCCTGTGTCTGTGTGGCTTTTCTTCACTTTTTCACATGACCCATTATGCCTTTTTGAATGCTGACCAATATCTATATCAAACCATCTATATCTGTATATTCAGCCTATCACTAAAACATTAAGCTCCTCATCATTAGCTGTGCACTGTTGATATGGGGTATGCTAAAACATCGAAATATCTATAATTGTAATACTAAATTGAGTGATACAGCAGTCTATAATTTGAATCATACTTATTTTGTGACAGTGCTCCAATTTTTTAGCTTGTTTAGAGAATGGAAACAGTTATTTAATACATTTGTTCAATCAATCAATCGATATGACTTTATTTCTGCCAGAGGGGTAATTTACGTGCATAGAGCACTGTTGAGCATCTCAGTGCAGCTCAACAAGTCATCAGATCAATTGTCAGGGCAGTTTGAGTGGAGTAACAACCCTCAGGACAAAAGAGACACAAGAGGAAAGCCTCTCCTAAGCCTTACTCCGCTCGTTGTTTTTGGTCAATGATGAGATCAGTCATTCCCTCTGGAACGTCTTCTGCCTTATTTGGTGTAGAAAGACATATTCACTGCAGGTAGAGGTTTAACAAAGAAATACTGTTGGTAAAATGTATTTGCTTCTTAACATAGTAATAGATCGGTACTAGTTTTAGTATCATTAAGTATTCGGAATCAGTATTTTTGACAACCCTAGTGCCCTGTGAATTCAATGTTACTTTGAAGGATTTTGGAATATATTTATTTGTAAATACAGACCCAACACTCTGCTAGAGTCTTGGATAAACCCATTTCCAGTCTCTCATTTCCTGTGGCTGTTGTTGCTCTTCCATCTGCTCCTCTGTGCCCTCTAGAGGCGCTGCGCTGGAGCTAACAGGTCGCGTCCCTCGACTCACGACACACTTTCTGTACTGTACATCTATATGTGCACGCTCCTATATACTCTTTGCATCCCACTGTACATGCTCTGCGACCTCTGACCTCCCTACTGCTTCCTGGTTTATTTCCCGAGGGAGTTTTGATGCGTCTTATCACTCCACAAGAGCAGAGGGTTATGTGATGGACAGAAACATAAGTGGACAGATCAGGCAGGGTATAGAGCTGCACAATGTTACAATTAAATCAAAATCACTTGTTAATGTGCCTGGAGTTGTTTACCGTGTGCACTCAGGATCCTACTTTTTAAAGAGCGGTTATTAAATGCTAACTCATAATGTATTTATTTTAATGTTATATGCACTAAAAAACACATATTGTTTTATAAGTTTCAGTTTTTGATGCTTTGAGTTTCCCCTCCTTTTGCTCCCTGTGTTAAGTCACCCCCCCTTCAGAGCGCTATCGCAACACAATCAGCATGCGCCCCACTAGTGAAACTACTGTGCATCCAATCAGGGTTGTCGTGTTGCTGTGTACAGTTTTGCATCATGCTTTTGTATATTTATGGAGGTTTTTGTGTGCGACCATAAGGAAGTACTTAAACAAATCTAACTGCAATACTTCAAAAACTCTTTCTAATATATAAATTGTGCGTTTCAGCACACAATTTTGACCTCACCATTCTTTATTTACTTTATTTAATTTGTTTCATGTGATTGTAGCGCTGCTTTTTGGAACTACCACTTCGCAAAAGGTGTAACTTCCCAACACTAGATCCCTTTTTTGCCCCTGCATTTTGGATGGAATATTCAGTATTGATGATATAGATAGAAGTATTCTGTTTTAAAACTCACCGCTACTTCTTGTATTTTTGTACTTTTCTTCCGAACTTTTTTTCAACAAACTGCCACTTAACTGATGTAAAACTATGATAAATATTTACCACAAGTACTATCTCATCAAACCAAGTAGTAGTACCAAGATACTAAAATTTCAAACTCGATTTCGATAGTGATGGACTCAATATTCAATACTGATTCTGATATCACAATGATAGTAAGAAAAAATACTCTTTCTATAGAGAATAGCATATGGATTTTCAACATTAAATCGTAGTGCTTTTTTATATTACCATGTGGTCTTACATCTGTATCTTGTTTCGATACTAGCTTTAGTATCAGTTAGACAATTAGACAAACATGTAATCCTGTCATATTCACTTTAAACATTGTGTCTGTTTAAATGGGGTTTGGTTTCCCCTGTTGCATAAACGAGATGTGAGTATTGAGTTTGTGTGTGCTGCGTTCAGGTGCGGCGCGAAAATGTGGGCGTCACGTGCGTATTCCTGACAGCGTCACCAGGGAGACACGTGCATGTGGCCTGGTTCTACCCTCTCCAGAGAGCGGGGGAACTCAGAATGCATCATTAAGAGAGAGTGAGGGGTAGAGAGGGAGAGAGGGAGGAAGGAGAGAAAGGGGGACAGAGCAGGGGAACTCAAACACATCATTAGGAAAGAGAGAAGGAGGAGAAGGAAGAGTGATGAGAGAGAAAGAAAAAGGAGGGTGGCAGAGAGAGTGACAGGGGTTAGTGAAAGGGGAATGAGGAAGAAGAGATAGGAGAAAAAAGAGAGAACAGGTGGGTGACCGGTGAGACAAAGGGAGAGAGTGGAAAAGGAAGTAAAAAAGAGGAGGAAGTTGGAGTGATGGAAAGGAAAAGAGGGGAAGAGATGGGGAGATAGTGGGGAAAGGAGTGAGGAAAGAGTAGATAGAAAGGGAGGGACAGGGGGAAGACAGGTGAGGAGAAGGAATTAGAGTTAAGCAGCAAGAAAGAGGGGGAGAGTTTGTCAAGAAAGACAAGGGGAGAGAAGAGAGAGAGAATGAAGAGGGATAAGAAAAAAGGACAGAAAGAGGGGAAAGAGTAGAGAGAAAAAAGAGATGGAGAGAAAGTGATGATAAAAGGGGAGAGAAGGAAAAGAGTGGGAAAAATCAAAGAAAAGAGAAAAATATACAGGGAGAGGAAAGGTGGAGAGGGAGTAAAGAGAAGCAGGGAGAAGGAGGGAGAGAGAGAGAAGATGGAGAGAAGGAGAGAGATATTTGAAACTGAAACATTAATAGTGTGCTTGTGTGAGTATTATGAAGATGGACAGAGGGATGTGTGCACAAGGTCAAAGAAAGACACAGGAGTCACCTCTGGATCTTAGAGCAGCTGTGGATTGTTTTACTGGGATTAGATTTGCGATTTATGTTTTTATAAAAGGATTATGTGCAGTACATATTTTAAATTGACAAAAATTGACAAAATGACTGAAATCTGAACTGACAATTTATTACAAGAATCACATTTCAGAAGGTGTTTGTACAGGAGGTTTTGTTGTTTGTGGATGAAATTATGATACTTCAAAAATGGCGATTTGCTAATTGCGTTCGTACAAATTGTGATTTTGATTCAATTGATTCAAATCTTACAGCCCTATCTGAAAATCTGTCAAAACAAACAAACTAATGTTCAGGGCATAATGTGATATTTGTGCAGCACAGTACTGTCATCATTTAGATTTGTAGATATAAATCACTGCTCATGGCTTTTTGTTGTAGTAGTAAATTGCCTTCCAGGTGTCGCAGTAGTTTGGCAGTGGCTCTAGTGCATACTCTTATGTATTTAAACCCTGGTAAAATGTCTTGCTCAAGGGCACTTGTATGAACGAGTGTGTTTGTGAGAAATCTGTTGTGCTTAACAGCAAGTATCTTATGTACGTTCACTTTATTCTTCAAAGCAGTGCAAGTATCCGTATAAATTTACACTTTCAACTTTTTAAAGGTCATATTATGCAAAATTGACTCTGTGAGCTTTTGTTTGAGTAGTGTTGCATTATTAGTCTACATCTCCAAAGCTTAAAATGCTCTGTTCCTCGTAATGTCATTCAGTGGCAGTTTTCAAGTTCAGCTATCTTTTAGTTTTTGTTCAGTAGAGATTGGTAATTCTAGGATCTGAAATTATCCAAATGATTCCAGTGAACGTGTTTGGAGTTTAAAAATTCAGTGGAGCACTTCTTGTATTACCATATGACATCACACATGACAAGTGTTTTCTGTCTGAGAGAAGAACACAGCCTAAATCTTCAGGGTTTGTGTTAAACATGAATGAAACAAAACACAACTTTAGGTGTGTTTTTCATGGGGAAACATTATAAAAGATCAGAAAATAATGTAATAGCGTATGGTGTATGGGCTCTTTAATAGCACATGTATTAGTGCAACCTAATAAATGGACCTAAGTCGCAATTTCAATCAATTGCAGTCAACTGACAATGTAGTACCTGTAGTTGAGACCTCTACAACATGTTTTGAAATGTCCCTGTTTGTCAGATGCCCTCCCTGTGTGTCATATTCCCTTTCTCTGTCTCTGTGGGGTCTTATTCTGTGTAAAAGCTGCTGACTTTGTAGTTTAGTAATGGACCTCTACAAACATGTTATGAAATGCACAGGATTCTTGTGTTAGTTTGTCAGTTCAAATTGAAATATTCTCTCAAAACGTAATGCTCCTGGAGATGGTGACAATGTCAACTCTGAACAGAATCCTACTTTTTAAATATATTTCAAGTCTAATCTCCTCCGCAGTAGATCCTGGTTGAGGTCCTAGTGCAGAGCCTGTTGCTGGGTGAGATCTTGGTCTTGGGTTTGATGGATCTATGGCCTATATACAGTACAGTCTATGATAGTACTATAGGTGTAAGCGGCCCCATAACGTCACATATAACTGTCAGGCCTAATTACACACTTTGTCTTCATTAGAGTGCACGTGAACAGGTGTGCATGTGAGCCCAGGGACGGATAACAACTCTGCCACTGTAACACAGGGACGACATGCACACTCCACTCACACAGATTAGTAGTCTAACCCACAACCTCCTTACTGAGGGGAGGAGGCGGTGTTTTGTGTACCTGTGTGTAAGTTTGGAGTAAGTCGTGTTATGTCACCTCGCTGTCCTCTTCTCGCCTGTTACGTCACATCTCCATGGAAACGGTAGAGGAGGAAATTCATTCTGCTTCACTAAAAATGTGGAGAGAGAGAGGGGTGGGAGAGAGGGAGAGAGGAGGAGAGAGTGACAGAGGAGAGACAGGGAGAAAAAAAGGAGAGGAGATTAAAGAGAGTCAGTAGTAGGGATTCGTAATCTGCTATTTTGGTGAAAAAAAAGTCATATTGTCCATCCATTTTCTGCTGCTTTATCCGAGGCCGGGTCACAGAGGCAGCAGTCTGAGCAGGGAGGCCCAGGCTTCCCTTTTCACACACACTTCTTCCAGCTCTTTTGGGGGGATTCCAAGGCATTTCCAGGCCAGTCAAGAGACATATACCCTCCACCGTGTCCTGGGTTTTCTCCAGCGCCTCCTCCGGGTAGGACATGCCCGGAACACCTCCCCAGGGTGGTGTCCAGGATGCATCAGATACAGCCACCTCAGCTAGTTCCTCTCAATGTGGAGGAGCAGTGGTTCTACTTTGAGATTCTCCCGTGTGTCTGAGCTCCATGCTCTATTTCTAAAGGAGCACCCAGCCACTCTCGGAGGAAAAGCATTTTGGTTGTGCCGTTGTGGAACGTCACCTTGCTGGGAGGGAGGAGCCTGAGCTCATGCAGGAAGTTGAGAGGTACCCGATAGATGTGGTCTGGCTTACTTCCACACACAGCTTGGGTTCTGGTACTGAACTCCTCGAGAGCGGTTGACCATCCACTGCTCTGGCTTTTCCCATGGGGAGCAGAAGCGGATTACTTTTGGTTTGCTTATAGCCTCACAGCTCAGCCACCATGTGTTCATCCAAATGAATGAGAGGGTCACAGCCCTGCACCTTCGGGTCGGGGACAGGTTTCTCACTCTTGTGTCGGCCTATGGGCCAAACAGCAGTGCAGAGTAAATGGCCTCCTTTGGAGGCCCTGGGAGGGGTAATAGACACTGACCGGGCACTCCATTGTTCTGCTGGGGGACTTCAACACCCACATGAGCAACGCCAGTAATACCTGGGGAGGGATGAGTGTGAAGAACGGCCTCCTGGACACTGGAAGTAAGGGATGCTGTCAGGCTGCTATTGAGCCTTGTTGGCTCATAGGACTCCTGAGGCAGCTGACAGGTACTCACAAAAACTTGGGTTTGGGAAGAGTTTGGGGAAGCCAATGAGGAGGACTACGGGTCGGCCTCAAAGAAATTCTGGAAAAGCAGTGCTTCACCAAAACTGTTTACACTGTGGGTGTAGAGCTGCTGACCTCGACTGGGGATGTTGTCAGACGGTGGAAGAAATACTAAATTGTCCAAATTAAAAATCTAATGATTATACTGATATTAATATGTTATTGATCAAGAAAGTGATAAATGTTGTTATTGAGCCTTTCACAGATATGTAATCTTTCATTCAGCACAGGAATATTTCCAGATCACATGAAACTGGCCAGAGTTATTCCACTTTTTAAAAAAGGAAATAAAAATGATTTCTCAAATTATAGACCTGTATCACTGCTTTCGCAATTCTCAAAAATTTTAGAGAAACTATTTGTTAGCAGATTAAATTAATTTATTGAAAAATACAAAATTTTAAGTAAGAGCCAATATGGATTTTGTTCCAATCATTCAACCGCCACAGCATTAATGGACCTGGCTGAAGAAATCACCAATGCCATGGACAAGAAACAATATTTAGTTAGTATCTTTGTCGATCTTCAAAAAGCATTTGATACTCTAGATCATGAAATATTGTTACAGAAATTATACAAGTATGGTATACGAGGTGTACCACACAAATGGGTCAAGTTACTTAACGAACTGTTATCAATTTGTGGAAATCAACAACATAAAATCAGAACATCGTCAAGTAACGTGTGGGGTACCCCAAGGTTCGGTCTTAGGGCCAGTACTTTTTCTCCTTTATGTTAATGATATTATGTCAAAATTACTAAATTGCATCTTGTTTGCTGATGATACCACATTATTTTACTCCGGAAAAAACATAAAGGAGGTTATAAAGAATGTAGAAGATGAGTTTCAAAAAATATTAAAATGGTTCAATGCTAACAAACTATCTACAAACATTAGTAAAACTAAATTTATGATCTTTAGTTGTAAAAAGAAAGATTTAGAGGTAATATTATTCACACAAGGATTAGAGATAGAAGTACATTTAGTTTTTTAGGAGTTATTATTGATGAGCAGCTGACGTGGAAATCCCACATAGAGCAAGTAAGATCAAAAGTATCACAAACCATAGCTGTATTACACAAGGTAAAAGAGTCTCTCAACAAAGATGCATTGTTCTTATTGTATTTCTATTGTATTTGTATTGTTATTGTAAACACATTGATTGTTCCATATATGACATATTGCATTGACGTGTGGGGAAGTGCTTGCAAAACCTACATTGAACCAGTTTTTCTTTTACAGAAGCGTGCTATTAGAATTATCAATGGAAGTAGTTATAGGGCACACACAAATCCAATTTTTCTTCAATTAGAAATGTTGAAATTTAACGAATTGGTGGAATATAGCATTCTCAAAACCATGTATAAAACTCATCAAAAAGTATTACCAGAGAAGTTGCAAAATAGATTTCTAAAGAGAGAAAGTAGATATCAATTAAGAGGAACTGATTTATTTTCTAAGCCAGAGTTTAGAACAAAACTAAAGGAAAGATGTATTTCAATCAAGGGAGTCAGTCTTTGGAACAGTCTTGAAAGTAATAATAAAGAATCCAAGTCCATTTACATGCTTAAGAAAAGCTTGAAATTATCATTATTAAGAAAGTATATAACTGCTATGTGACAGGATGATTTTGTGTTTTTTTTTTTGTAAAGTAGCTGTGCATCTAAGTTTGATTTTGTATAATGTAACAGTGCAACACACTGGAAGGAATAAGAGTCAGAGTTGATAAGGGGCAGATATTATAAGCTTCATCTGTCCTTCATCTTTTCCGAGGAGGAAACAGAGACTGAGAACTCAGACTCATTCATCACCCTGGCTGAAGTCACTGAGGTGGTTGACAAACTCCTTGGTGGCAAGGCTCCAGGAGGGATGAGATCTGTCCTGAATATTGTAAGTCTCTGGATGTTGTGGGGTTGTCTTGGCTGACACTTCTCTGCAACATTGCATAGCGGTTAGCGACAATACCTCTGGACTGGCAAACCGGGATGGTGGTCCCTTTGTTTAAGAAGCCTCCCTGGATAAGGTCTATTCCAGGGTATTGTAGTAGAGAATCTGACTAATAGTCGAACCTCGGATCCAGGAGGAGCAGTGTGGTTTTCATCCCGGTCGCAGAACACTGGACCAGCTCTATATTCTCCATCGGGTGCTCAAGGGTTTATGGGAGTTTGCCCAACCAGTCCACATGTGCTTTGTGGATCTGTACATTACATAATCCACACCTAGTCGGGAGAGGATGGAAGAGGGGAGAGAGGGGGAGAGAGGGGGAGAAGGGGCAGAAAGGAGTGGGAGAAGAGAAAGAGTATGGAAAGAAGGAAATGGGGAAGAGAAAGGGGAAAGGGAGTAGAGAGAGAAACGCCTAAATTTCTCTGAAAGATCTCAGATCTTAATTTGTGGTAACAATTTGGTTAATTGGTGGTCAAAAATTTGGTAAATTGTGGGTATGAATTCCATTTTGCTGTGATGAAATAGGCCACAAATTAGATTAATTAATCAGGTGGGCTCGGTACATTTCAGCCTCTTTTCCATTGGCATGGTTCGCTTGGGGCCACCTTGGAGCTGGTCTGTTTTGGTGTGGCTCCCTCCAACCCAATTGTTTCCATGCTCCAGACACGGCTCCAGGTCCAGGGGCAGGGCTCTTCTACATGAGACACTGACGTCACCCAAACATTACAAATGACCCTTGTCTCTTTTAGACTTTCCTACTTTCAGTTTTAAATGATAATACCCATTGTACTGGTAGACTACAGCCCTATGTTGGGCCTGCTGTTTGTGCACTCATTCTGTGTTACATAAACCATCTGCGCCCAGAGCTCCCACTGTCTTTGAACGTGGTTTTACCAAAGACACAGCTGCTATGTTAACTCGGTCTGAAGAGTCATGTGATTTTGTTTTCTGTTTCAGGACGGTCGTACATGATGGAGGGAGGAGGAAGAGGAGAAGAGAGAGGAGGAAGAGGAGGGATCCAGAGGCATCTCCTACAGCACTACCACCAGAATGAATCCCGGCTGTACGCTGAAGCCGACAACCACAAAAACTGCACTGAACCAGGTACCAACCAAAATATGATGCAACCTGCCCAGTAATAACCGGAGATGAGTAATTGACAGTGATATCACGCTGGGGGACTTCTACATGCGTGTCTATTGCAGAATGTTCAGCAATTACCTTGGTGACACAATGTACACCATAGCAAATTGCCAAACCATCAAAAAGTTTTTAAATAGTTTGAAACTCAAGAAAAACACTAAATAGATTTATACAACACATTTTCAGGACCCTGTGATCAGAACCAGCGATGGTCCTGTTTGATTTTCAAGAAAAAGGTGAGAGTGACTAACTGAAAAACTATTGGCTAATGCTAACTAGCTTGAGACTGTAATGCTATTTAAAAGGGATTTGTTTAATAGCACAAATTAGCTCTCCTGTAATTTCAGCTAAGTCAGCTCTTTTGATCAGATTGTGTTAAAACAAAGCTCACATTAAAGTCTAGCTTCAGATTGTTATCAGACCCCCGGGAAATGCTGATGACATTAGCTGCAAAATATCAATAGGGCTATACTCATGTACTTGTCAGTGTATGTGTCATAATGTACAAACATTGTCCTTCTATATTTTATCCCTACCCATTTTTGTCTAAATGTGTACTTTTGTAGTGAAGGTTTGCTGACTGAGGAGTGTCAGTTTAATCCATATTTTTCTTAGTTAGTTTTTAGTTAGTTTATTGGTTTATTTTAACATGGACCATGTGCAAAAATATCATAATCTCGTAAAAGAAGATATGCTTTACACCAGACTTGGCTAAAGCAAGTCCATCTGCAGTCCCCAGGCAGGTTACAAACAATTAAAATGCACTTAAGTATCCAGTCATTTACAATCAAACCATACATTCACCCATTCTTTCATTTAAAACATTACACTCCACATTTCCACATTTAAAGTATATGTCAAACATTACCATATAACCTCCCACGTGCAAATCAGTGTTGACAGAGCTGACTCCCTAAAAGGACATTTCTATCATTATAAGAGAAGTCCCTCAGGTCAGAAGAAAGTTTCAGTCTGTCTGGGAGCTTGTTCCCTTCTCTCTTGTCCTTGTATGAGAAAGCTGTCTGTGCAAAGGCTGAGCTCTTTTTGGTTAGTCATTGTTTAGCACCAGTATGGGAATAGTGTTGTCCTATATCAAATCTGGTTTAGCCCTAGTTTAGATCTGGTGGTACTCTGGTGGTTCAAATATTTTCTTAGGTTGTACTTGATGTAAAAGGTTTGTCAGACTCCTCAGCTCCCCCTGGTGTGTGAATGCTCCTAACTTTCATCTGAATCATATCACCGAACCTTACAATCTCTTACAATGTCTGATATTTATAGACATCATTATTCACTTTGACATAATTGGCCCAAAATCCTGATTATTGTAGCTCATGTCCAACACAGGAAGAGAAGGCAACACAGAGGTTCAGGTACATTCTGAGCAGAGACGGGAGCGGAGACGGGAGCGGAGACGGGAGCGGAGACGGGAGCGGAGACGGGAGCGGAGACGGGAGCGGAGACGGGAGCGGAGACGGGAGAGATGACGGGAGCACAGACAGGAGCGGAGACAGGAGCACAGACAGGAGCGGAGACAGGAGCACAGACAGTAACGGAGATGGGAGTACAGACAGGAGCGGAGACGGGAGCGGAGACAGGAGCACAGACAGTAACGGAGACGGGAGTACAGACAGGAGCGGAGACGGGAGCGGAGACAGGAGCACAGACGGGAGCACAGACAGGAGCACAGACACAGGAGCGGAGACAGGAGCACAGACAGGAGCACAGACACAGGAGCAGAGACGGGAGCACAGACAGGAGCAGACTAAAGTAGAGACATAAAATTTAAGGAGAAGGAGAGAGAACGCCTGAAGTGAAATCCCATCTCTTCAAAACCCCCTTTCAATAACTTTACATAAGGAGACAAACAGACAGAAGATAAAAGCGCCTTTGGATATCTTGAAAAGCATAATAACGCTCCTGCGCACACATGACTACATTTGATACGGACGTCATATTGGCAGTGGTGAATTAGCCACTTCTCCATTTCTGTTGTCATTAAATGTCATATTAAATCGCAGACAATGATTTATCTTAAAAATGCTTAAAATCATACCCTTGCCAGGTAAGGCAAGAGTGGTGAGAATGAAGAGAGAAAGAGGCAGAGGAAGAGGAGCGAGCACCCATATGAAGACACTTGTGATGCTATTTTCATGTCAGCTTTGTGATTCTAAGATTTTCTCATTTAATCTTGTTTAAATGTTTTGTCCTGGTTTAGTCCTGATTTAGTCCTGGTTTAGTCCTGGTTTAGTCCTGGTTTAGTCCTGGTTTAGTCCTGGTTTAGTCCTGGTTTAGCCTTAATTTAGTCCTAGTTTAGTCCCTGGTTTAGTAGATGTTTAGTCCTAGTTTAGACCTGGTTTGGTCCTGATTTAATCCTGGTCTAGTCTTGGTTTAGTTCTGGTTTAGTCCTGATGTAGTCTTGGTTTACTCCCTGGTTTAGCCCTGGTTTAGTTCTAGTTTAGTCCTGGCTTAGTCCTCGTTTAGTCCCTGATTTAGTCCCTGGTTTAGTCCCTGGTTTAGTCCCTGGTTTAGTCCTGGTTTGGTCCTGGTTTAATCCTGGGCTAGTCTTGGTTTTAATTCTGGTGTAATTCTGGTTTAGTCTTGATTTATTCCTGGTTTAGACCTGGTTTGGTCTGGTTTAATCCTGGTCTAGTCTTGCTTTAGTCCTGGTTTGGTCCTGGTTTAATCCTGGTCTAGTCTTGCTTTAGTCCTGGTTTGGTCCTGGTTTAATCCTGGTCTAGTCTTGCTTTAGTCCTGGTTTGGTCCTGGTTTAATCCTGGTCTAGTCTTGCTTTAGTCCTGGTTTGGTCCTGGTTTAATCCTGGTCTAGTGTTGCTTTAGTCCTGGTTTGGTCCTGGTTTAATCCTGGTCTAGTCTTGCTTTAGTCCTGGTTTGGTCCTGGTTTAATCCTGGTCTAGTCTTGCTTTAGTCCTGGTTTGGTCCTGGTTTAATCCTGGTCTAGTCTTGCTTTAGTCCTGGTTTGGTCCTGGTTTAATCCTGGTCTAGTCTTGCTTTAGTCCTGGTTTGGTGTGTACTTGTTTAGTTGTTTTCCTGTGGTCTGCTCTGAGCATTCTCCCAAATTCCTCAGTTCCTTTTACGAGTTGGTTTGTGCCAGACCTCCTCTGATCTCACTGTAAACACCCCCACCCCCCCACCCCCACCACCACCACCACCCCCCCACCTCACATGCACACTCATCGTCACGTGCACACTCATTCAAACGTGCACTCTCGCAGATTTCATGCACTTTTTTTGGGATGCCGTTGTAAATTTTTGTGTTATTTTTAGCCGATTTGTACATATAATAGGCCTTTTGAAAGAGAGAGGGAGAGAAGGAGAGCGATAGAAAGAGAGAGGGAGCGAGAAAGTCATGGGGATAGAGAGACACAGAAAGGAAGAAGGCAAGGCAGACAGAGATTACAGAATAGAGAGAGACGGGGACTGAAGAGAGGCAAGAGTGACCAAAAATGAAGGGGAGAGAGAGAAAGAGACAGATGGAAAAAGAGAGAGGTGAAGAGGGAAGGAACAGGAAGGGGAGAGGTGGGAGAGAGGAAAAGAGAGGGAAGAGAGGGGCAAAGAGAGGTAGAGAGTGATAGTGGAAGAATAGAGATGAGAGAGAGGGGGAGAGTGAAGACTGGGGAAGAGAGACAGAAAGTGAGAGCGGAGGAGAGAGAGGGGGGGGTAAAAAGGAAGGAAGAAGGGGGGCAAAGTTAAGAGAAATGGAGAAAGGCAGAGAGAAACAGAGAGAGGTGAAGGGAGAGGGGAAAGAAGGGGGAGGGACTGAAGGAGGGACACTGAAAAGAAGGAGAAGAGAGGTAAATAAAGAAACAGGTGGGGAGATGAGAGAGAGGAGAGAAAGCAGGGACAAGAGATACTGAAGAGAAAGAATGAGAGAAAATAGAGACGGGGCAGATTAGAGGCAGGGGAGAGAAAGTGAGTGAGAGAGGGAGAGATAGAGGAGAGTGAAGGGAGAAGGAAAGGGGATACAGAGTAGAGAGAGAAAGTGAGAAAGAGAGGGAGGTAAAGGGAGAGGGAGACAGAAGAGAGGCGGATATAGAAAGACAGAGGGGGTGAAGGAAAGGGAAAGGGGACAAAATTGAAAAAGAAAGAGCAGAAAGATGGGGAGAGAGAGATGGGTTGAAGGTAGAGGGAGGGAAGTGAGGGGAAGAGAGACAAAAAGTGTGAGAGAGAGAAAAGGAGAGAGTGAAAAAACAGAGAGGGAGAGAGACTGGGAGAGGGGATACCAGAGCTGCAAACTGCACCACTTCACAGTCACTTTTAGTGCAGTATTAGTTAAACAAATCTTCAGGTCTTCAGATATCACACACCTCACCACGTGCACTCCCGCCGCATGTTTCCGTGCACTTTTTTGGGTTGCCGCGGTGATTCGTGGGGTTATTTTTAGCCTAGTAGAGTGGTCTCCTGAAAGCCTAATTACATCAATGTGGATTATTTTCGCTTGACTAAAACAGGCGCGTTCGGTGCCTCTAGCGCTGCTCCTCTCCACTCGCTCACATAAAAAGACAAAACCAAAACCGAAAAGAACAAAACATTGGTCAGATTGTGAGAGGCCATTTTGCTGTTGTCCCTGTAGTGTTGCCTACTAAAATTTCAAAACTCCATTTCGATACTAAGGAATAGACTTGATACTCGATGCTGATTCTGATATCATGGGGATAATAAAAAAACACTTTCTTTAGACCATAGAATGTGATTTTCAGCATTAAATCATGGTACTTTCTTTTATTTTACCATGTGGTCTTATATCTGTGTAATCCCTCAGTCTATGTGTCTTATACTTGTTCTGATACAGCTCAAGATCATTTAATCCAGGAAAGGTCCATTTCTGTCCTGTGAATGTGACGTTTTTTTGTATCGATACTTGCTCCAATGAGTATCTAGTTTCGATCCTAGTTGTAGTATCGATTAGTATCTGATTTCCAGTGCTATGTACAGCCCTAGTTCCCTGTGGTTTTGTGGAGGCTTTGTAAGCGCTCAGAGGTAAACCATGTGAGGAGGATGACAAAAATGGGATTCTTCCTCTGTAAATGTGAAGAGTGGTGTTATGCAATCGTCCACAACAGCAGAGTCCAAACAGGAGGAGTTTGTGTGGGATTTCTTTGGATTCAAACACGAATGAGTGAATATATATACGATAAACAGTACATCACAAAAGTATTGATATAACATTAGTTATCTGGACTATACAGACTCTAAAATAGGTCTGTGACTATAACAAATTTTGAAATGCAATATATTCCTGAAGAAAATATAGATGATAAACGATAATATTAAAAACCATCATGGCTTGGACACAAAAACCCTAAAGCAGGATTTCCTCAAAAAAAGAAACAAAAAATAAACTATTTTATTTGTACAGTATTTTTAATGAACACAAGCTGCAATAAACCAATGAAACACGTAATGCGTCATAGAAGTAGGCCGGTCATGATCATTTAAATTTTGATATACTGCTGATATAGACAATAAATGATAATATTGAAAGTACTGCCACTGACACAATAACCCAAGAGCAGATTTAAACCACAAAAACTATTCTAAATCTACAATATTTTGAAAAAAACAAACAAAAACAAAACTCATTGGCTATAATAATTAAAAATCAGAAATAAACATTTTAGTACTTAGTTTGCATCTGTAATGAGTCATAGAAATTATTAATCCAACCTTCTTTGGCACAAATTGTATATAGCCAAAAAGTAACCAAAAATTTCCCAATAGTGCAAATAAAAAAAAAATAAAAATGTATCCAGCTTTTATACACTGAACGATAAGTCAATATAGTAATTATTGTGACAGGCCTACATAGAAGTTATTTATTCAGCCTACGACAGCTCAAATCTTCAGAAAAGTACAAAAAAAATGAGCAAATTCCCCACAGTGCAAAGAAAAATTGCCCCTGATAAATATTAAATCCCAAAAATGATGCCAGCTCTCATGTATTGAACGATAAGTCGATGTAGTATTAATCAAGACAGGCCTACTCTAAAACATGTACTTAAAGATGTTTTATAACAAAGACAGTGGCATTATTAAAGCAAAATGTCAAAAAAGAATAAGCAATTACAAATTTGTATCAATAATACATTTAATTTTGTATTTAAAAAGTCTCAATGTGCAATAGAAATAACAGTTTAAGTGGTCGATTAACTGAAAAATTAATCAGAATGAACTTCTCACACAAATTATGATTATCCTTATAAATCATCACAGGCAAAGCAATAACATCACCATGGAGACAAGCAGGAAATAGAGGAAATAGACCCTTCACCAGAAATGTTCCATAGTGCAGCTTTAAATATTGCACACATTCATTTAAAAAAAAAAAAAAACCAAAAAAAAAAACAAACCTCTGTTTCCATTGTGTTCCGCGTAGAATGGAGACTGAAACGTATCTGGTCAGTAACCACTGTGTGTTAATGAAGTGTGTATTAATGTGATCGTGATTAGTCTTTGGCAGAGAGAGGCTCACATGATTGAATTAAGCTGAACAAGTCATTTTCTGCTTCATTTAAACCCCAGAGTGAGAGAGGGAGAGGAAATTGGGACAGAGAGGAGAGAGAGTGATGGACAGAAGGGCAGAGAAAAGGTGAGAAGGGTTTATAGAGGAGGGAGAGAGAGATGGAGGAGTGAGGATTGAGAAGAGAGAGAGACAGGGAGAAGGGAGAGAAAAAGAGGGAGGGAAAGGGGAGATGGAAAGTTGATTAGTTGTGTAGTGAAGCCAATTTACCATACTGTAACATACCTCCTTGTGAAGGCCTCATCTCTGAAGCTAAGCAGAGCTCTGGTTAGTACTTGGATGGGAGACCGTTGGGAATATCAGGTGCCACAGTGGGGCCGTAGTGGCTCTGGTGGCATTTGTTTCATTAGGCAAGATACTTCATCCACCTTAACCTAGTACCATTGTGGACAGTGGACTTCATCACTAACTATATTTACAACACATTTAAACTCAGCCTATATTACCTGATACCTTTCCCACGTGGCTGTTATTTGCCTGTAATGAGTCGGACGCCCCCTGCTGTTTGTTTGGGGGCAGGCAACTAAGAATAGCAGCTGATCCTGAGGCTGTTTATTATGGGATGTAATGAACCGGTGCGGGAGCAGCCCAGAGGCGTGACCGAGGGATAAACCCAAAAACTACAAAACTACAGACAATTAGCCTAGCGCCCGCGGAGATGTCACACCCGCAGCATGTGTGTAGCACATTTGGCTAACTCACCGCTAATTACAAGCTAATGAGGAAGAGCTAGACTGGTTTTACATTGATGGAGAGGCAGAGAGAGGGAGAGAAATACAGAGATGGAGAGAGCGAGAGGGAGAGATACAGGAAGAGAGTGCGATATAGAGAGGGAGACAGTGATGTAGAGATGGAGAGGGTGATATAGAGATGGAAAGAAAGAGAGATGGAGAGACACATGGTGAAATAGAGATGGAGAGAGAGGGGGAGAGATATACAGATGGAAAGATGGAGAGAGCAATAAAGAGATGGAGAGAGAGATAGAGAGATATAGAGATGGAAAGATGGAGAGAGAGATAAAGAGATGGAGAGAGAGTTGGAGAGATATGAAGGAAGTCTGATGTCTGCTCAAAACCACATGCAGAGGATTGGCTGTAGACCGTTAAAAAGGCTAAGCTGATCATTGACCCTAAAATAAAATGTAATTACTGTCCAATTAAAATTAGATCAGTGCTGCCCTAGCATCATCAACCTCATGTGAGTCTTGTCATATGGTCTTCCAAAATCACAATTACAATCATGTTTTATCTTATTTCTGATGGATTACCACAATTTGCCTTAATATTTTTACTAGATAAAGTACAAAAGTAAACTATTTGTATCTAGGTTTATATATGAACTGATAAACTACAAGAATCCTATGTTCATAAAGGTCTAAACTATCGGTAGAACAAGATTTATCTATAAAAAGACAGAATTGTTATTTGTAGAAGACATTCAATTATTTAGAGAGGAGGTATGATGCAAAATTGACTTTTTGGCATTTTCTACCATGTTGTAACGTTGTTCCCTCATCAAAAACATGCCTGAAAAGGTTTTAGATGTCATTCACGCATGTTTGAGTATTTTTGTCATCTGTCCTGGGCCCTGTTCGAACCCTCTTTGCGGTTAGCCTTAAGATTCTGTGCAATGCTCCGCCCACAGGTCTGCGTCACCCAGGTTCTCGCACGGCCATTTTCCATAACAATACAAAAGCATGAACTGAGCTCTGAACAGTGAGTGACTTAGCACGCAGAGCATTTTCAAAACAGTAAAGGTAGCATGGTGATATAAATACGTCATGTGCTAGCAGTTAATACCCCACACAGAAGTGTAATACCCGAATTGATAAATGCGCCAACTCAAATAGTGATTACATTGTGAGTATGCAGTCCTCCTCCTAAGCACATGCAGTCAGTATTTTTCCTCTGTTGAAATGCAGCAGTGTGTGTGTGTGTGTGTGTCCCTTTGTCAAACACACACACACACGTATTTACACACGCACTGGGACAGGTGACATCGGCCCGCGTTTCCATGGCAACAGGGAAAGTGGCTGGGCGCAATCCACCGGGAAAAATCGTCAGGTTTTACAACATGGAAAATATTGGAATAGGAGAGCAGCTATAATATATGTTACAGAAGAGAGAGAGTGAATATGTGTGCAGAGGAGGAACAATGTAAATATGGTATAGAGGAGGGTATATGGTACTGAGTAGGGATAGTGAGGATATGGTACAGAGGAAGGACAGTGAATATATGATACAGAGGAGCTGCCAGAAAACGGGAGGCCTAGAGACCAGAGGATGCAGAGGAAAGGTTCAGATGAAGCAGAAGATGCAGAGGAAAGGGTAAGACTGAGCAGAGGATGCAGAGGAGAGGGTAAGACTGAGCAGAGGATGCAGAGGAGAGGGTTAGATTGAGCAGAGGATGCAGAGGAGAGGGTTAGATGAAGCAGAAGATGCAGAGGAGAGGGTTAGATGAAGCAGAAGATGCAGAGGAGAGGGTTAGATGAAGCAGAGGATGCAGAGGAGAGGGTTAGATTGAGCAGAGGATGCAGAGGAGAGGGTCAAATTGAGCAGAGGATGCAGAGGAGAGGGTTAGATGAAGCAGAAGATGCAGAGGAGAGGGTCAGATTAAGCAGAAGATGCAGAGTAGAGGGTCCGGTGCAGCAGAGGATGCAGAGAAGAGAGAGAGATTGAGCAGAAGATGCAGGGGAGAGGGTCCGGTGCAGCAGAGGATGCACAATATTAAAATCACCATTAGATATTCTTCCAAATTGTTATAATACAGATTTTTATTTTCACTTAATCTTAGTTCTTCAATTTCCTTTTCCTGAATCAATAAAACCGCAAACATAGACATGAGGGTTAAAGGTCTCTCACACTTCCTGGTCCCGTGGGCTCATCAGGTGGGTCCCAGTGGGGCTAGAACGCAACACATTTATCTTAGTCCAAACACAGCATCGATCCAGAGCAGAAGAGAGGGAGCTTTAACAGGGAGCTCTTGTGATTAAAGTGGACCTATTATCCAAAATAGATTATTTTTTTAGAGTCTTATATGCTATGTTATATTTGTTTCTCATTTCTTCTCATTTACCCTCTCATAGTTGCATTTAGAGTGATTCATGCATGTTTGAGTAATATTTATACTCTTGTTTTCATAAGCCTTCCCAATCATAGCATGTACAAACTATGACATGTTTACAGGCCTGACCAAACAATGGCTTTTAACCAAACAAACCTGTGCACATTAAACCGCCTTGTGTGAATGCAGCATCATGATCTGTATATGTGTAAATAGTACATGGATGTGGTGACTGAGATCGAAGGGGACTATAGTTTTACTTATTGATTGACCTCATGAATGATTGCATTAATATACATTGTATTTTATTGGCATGTACACCATTTATGACATCAGCCTGTCCAGGGACCTTCTTATCGGTGATGTACGTAGGATTTGGTAGCGTCACGTGTAAAAAACCTGCTACTCGCTAATGTGATCTGTAGCTATCCATAGGAAGGACCGACAGCTTTGCCAGCTCTTTGACAGCTTTCATTAGGCACTGCAATTTTTCTCTCTTCATAGTGGCTTTTCACGGTAGACGGTACACTATCAAACAGCAGGAATGTAGACAGCATCTCGTGGTGGTATGTGAGAGTACAACAGGGCCAACACTAATTAGTATTGTGAAGGAAATGCTCTTTGAACCTCCTGTCCTGGTATTAGATGGATATCGGGTTTAGTCTCTGACAGCGAGGATAAGGTTCACACTCAATCTTTGTAAGTCCGTGTGATCAGTCCTGTCCATCATCTGTCAGATCAGAGCCTCATTTGTCATATTTATCCTGATTTCTATTACCAGTGTTATGGAGTTATTGATGAGCAGCTCTTGAGGTTAAAAATAAGTCCCATGTGTGCTAATGCATCTAATTGGAAAGCGTTTTATCCTTCATGAACCAGGAAGTGCCTTGTTAGCATGCTAGTTGCTGTTAGCATTACAGTCATGGCAAAAAAATTAAACGAAACAAAAAAAAACAACTCCACACTGGTCTTTGAAAGTTGTGAAAAGTGCTTATAAACTCATCGCAGTGAATAATTAGGAAGCTCTGAATGCATAAGGTAAAAGAGGAATAACTTCAAACCATTTAAAATGTTTTGTTTTTCACATATTTTAAGACTTTTAGCTGTGGAGATGAAACACAAGACACACTATTGCGTCCAAGAGAGGGTACAAAATGAGATTATACATTGAGCGCAACTTAAAATGGAAATAACATTGTGAAACGCACTGATCTTGTGGCATTTTGATCTTGTGGTGCAAGATCTAAATGTTGCTGGTGTTCAGTGTGTTAACCATGATGTTTATCCTCATGAGAAACCTGCAAAAACAACCTGAAAATCTCTGTCCTCCACTTTTTTTTCCTCCTCTCTCTCTTTTCTTCTTTTCCCTGTTTTCTTTCTCTCGTTTAGGGCTGGAGGTCTACGTACTCCTCTCTCTCTCCCTATCCTATTTCTTCCCCTCGATCTCTCCACTCCTTCCCTCCCTCCCTTGCTCCCTCTCTTCCTCTCCTCTCTCCATCTCCCTCTCTACCCCTCCCCTCTCTATCTCCTTCTTTTCCTCTCCTCTCTCGCTCTCTTCTGCTGCTCTCCCTACCTCTCTTCCTTTCCCCTCTTCCTCTCTCTCCATCTCCCTCTCTTTCTCTCCCCTCTCTTCCTGTCTCTCCATCTCCCTCTCTTCCTCTCCTCTCTCTCCCTCTCTTCCTTGCCTCTCTCTTTCCCTCTCCCCCTCCCTCTTGCCTCCCTCTCTATTGCTATCTTTGTATCGCTCTATCTCTCTTGTTTTCCCTGTTTTCTTTCTCTCGTTTAGGGCTGGAGGTCTATGTACTCCTCTCTTCTCCCCTCTCTGTCCTTCCCTCGATCTCCCCTCTCCCGCCCTCTCTTCCTCTCCCTCCCCCTCTTCCTCTCCTCTTTTTTCCTCGCTTTCATCTCTCTGTCTTCCTCTAGTCTCCGCTCCCTCTCTTCCTCTCCTCTCATCCTCTCTTCATCTCCCTCTCTTCCTCTACTCTCTCTTTCCCTCTCCCCCTGTCCTATCTCCTACCCTCTCGCCTCCCTCTTTCTCTTTCTCTCTATTCGTTCTATCACTCTTGTTTTCCTTGTTTCTTCCTCTCATCTGGGGCTGGAGCTCTCTGTGCATTCCTGTGCTCTGTGGGGGGTGTTTACATTTGGGAACATGGTCACCGAGTTCACAAGAGAAGAGAGAGGAGGGAGAGGAGAGAGGAGGGAGAGAGGAGAGAAGAGAGAGAGGAGAAAGAGAGGAGAAAGAGAGGAGAGAGAGGAGGGAGAGAAGAGAGAGAGGAGAGAGAGAGGAGAGAGGAAGGAGAGAGGTGGGAGAGAGGAGAGAGGAGAGAGGAGGGAGAGAGGAGAGAAGAGAGAGGAGGGAGAGAGAGGAGGGAGAGAAGAGAGAGAGGAGAGAGAGAGGAGAGAGGTGGGAGAGAGGAAAGAGGAGGGAGAGAGTACGGAGAGAGTTAAGAGACATAGGGCTGTAATATGAATCACAATCTAATCGAAAATCACAATTTGACTGGGCGCAATCTGCAAAACACAAAGTCTGCCATTTTTGAAGTACCATCATTTTCTCCACAAACAACCAAATCTCCTGTCTTATTCTGCATAAAAATCTGCTAACCCTGTAGTTTCTATCTGTACAAACATGTTCTGAAATGTGATTGTATTATTTTGCCAGCTCATATTTCAGTCTTTTTGTCAATTCCTCTGGACGTGTTTAAAATGTAAACTTTGAACAGTTTATATTACAACATAACTCACAAATCTAATTGCAATGCTTATCAGAAAAATTCCCAATTAGATATTTTACCAAATTGTTCAGCCCGATGAGAATGATGGATAAAGGAGAGAGGTATAGAGAGATATAGTTTCAGTATTATCATTTATCATCACATTTCAAACTGTGTTATTTTGACAGGCCTATGTAACATTTACAGATGAGAGCAGCTAAAATCAATATTGTTTAAGTGGAGTATTATGCAAAATCATTTTTTTAGCTCTGTACCATATTATAACATTGTTCTCCCTTCAAAAATATGACTTAAGAGGTTTTAAATGTCATCCATGCATGTTTGAGTAATTTAGCAATCTCTCCCAGGCCCTATTTTAACCCTTTTTACCGTCAGCTGTAAGATTCTGTACAAAGCTCCGCCCACAAACATATGTCACTCATGCTCCCACACGACAATTCCCCAAAAATGTACAAAAGCAGGATACAAACAGTACGCTACAACTTCACAAACTTGATGTGATGTGCAGTACTTTCATTAGCGGGATGTACGCTGATTGTGTTGTGATAACGCTCTGAAGGGGGAGTGACTTATCGCAGGGAGCATAGAGCGTCAAAAAACAAAATGAAACTTATAAAACATGTTAATACGTTGTTTTTGGTGAACATACCATTTTCAAAACAATAAAAGCTAACATGGTGATCTAAATATGTTATATGTTAGCAGTTATAGAAGCAAAAAAGCATTTTTTGTTGTAATATTTATTGCTAGGTTATGTAATATAGATAAATCACATTTAAAGCTATACTGTAGAACATCCCAGGCAACATAATGGCATGACTATGGACCAGTGCGGGACAGTAGAGGACAGGACTTGGATAATACCAGACTAAATCATATTATTATTGTCTGAATGTTCTTAATGTGTGTCCAGCTGTTTCTGCTCTGTCCTTAAATGTTCCATAATGTGGCATTAGCTTTAATGTTAGCGCCGATAAAGGAACAGTGTGTTGATGTCAGGGTTTACATTAGAATAAAAAGGCATTATCTTTAACACGGGGATCGGGCCATCTGTTATAAGGGCTTGTGCTATAGAAATACACCGAATTCAACAATATACTGCTGTGTCGTGTCACCGGGGTTACGCTAATCTGAGGGAGAGCTCCAGATCAGGGCATTAATTTATGGACAGTCATATAATGTAATGGATTTAATATTTTAATCTGTCTTCTCTTGATCTTTTCTGCTCTTCCAAATTGCTGTCATGGTACGTTCAGATGGCTGGTTGTTATGGTTGTGGTTGTCATCAGGTCAGCAGGAGAAGTACACTGCAGGAAGAGAGGACAAGTTATGGAAAAGAACATGCTTAAAAGGCAGTAAATAGACCATTTATACTGCAAGCAAGGGCTTTTCAGTTCAACTTAAATCAACATTATGTAACTTTTTAACCAGAAAACAGACTAAAATAAAAGCTTGTTTGGTTTCTTTTGTTTTGTTTGTGTTTATTACAACAAAAAAGTATAAAAAGCATGTGTCCTTACTGTGAGCGGGCTTAAACTCCATAAAACTGACTACTATATATTTGACCTGGAGTCGGGCCCTCTCCTGATTACTTCCATAGCTATAATCTTTCACACTATAAAACATATAGCATATCTATCTCCATGGAAAAAGTATGGCTTTAACTTACTATTTCCATAAAATCATGCAGGTGATGTGCCACCTCCAGAAAGTTACATACTGTATCTTTAACATTGTATAGTCACGTTAATTAGAAAAAAGTTTTTAAAGTAAATTTTGAATCTTTTAAGGTATAACATGCAACACAAAATCATCAAAAAAAATCTGAACTTCAAGCTGATCATTATGTTAGGTCAACAGTTTGATCCAGATATAATTAAAATGTGATAAACTGCTCAGACTTACTTAATAACTTATTCAACTGAGCAATTAAACGGACGACCCTCACCTAACGTATTTTTAAATGTATAATTTAATAATGCTACACTTTATGCATTCAGAGCATCCTAATTCTTCATCACAGTGAGTTTATAAGCACTTTTCACAACTTTCAGAGACCAGAATAGAGGTTTGATAATAAAAACACTTTATAATTATATGCAGACAGTGCGGCCTTATTTTACCTTAGAAGCTGCTTATACAGTATATGTGTCCTGTAGGAAGACAAATTGTCCTTTATTACATCTGGTACATCCCCTTTTACAGTCCTATGTCTTTTCCAGTGTGTGAGTCCGTCCGCCACATGTGGATACGCTGCTTCCTGGATCTCTCTGGATAAAGTGGAAATTGAGATTGAGCCTCTCCTGACGCTTGACCTTTGACCAGTATTCTGTTTTGACCCTTAAAGCTGTAATCCAGACGCTTCCTCTGCACAGAATACATCTGCCAAACAATGAACTCGCAAACCCTCAGAGATGTCACATTTTACTGTTAGGATTATTGTGAGAAGAAACATATTATTATTCACAATTACTGACCCCATTAGACAGTGAGGCTGACCACAGTGATATCATTCTTTACTTCGATTCACAGCGTCTGACCACTGTCGCTCTAGTCAAATCACACTTGAATGAGTGTATGCTATTTACATTTAGGGTTTAGGATCATAGACTGTATAAAGAAGTGGACTACGTGAGCGTGGCGTCGGCTCTAGTCAAATGACGCTCATCGAGGCTAGCAGGTATAAGGGCGAATTTGGAGCGGAGTTTCATATTTGGAATCACGAACGCAAGTATCATAGCAACTAAACAGTCAATCTGGAGCAAGGCTATTGAAGGTAACGCCCCTTCCCGTCCGCACCGCTGGTTTAGAAAGGAGCCGGCGCTTAGCAACCAATCAAACCTGTTTCTAACACTAGCGGGCAAAGAAGGAACACCTGATCTGACTGTTATTAATGTTTATATCTTGATTTACAGACACAAATGCGAAATAAAAACATCTACACCAGGTTCATGTAGAGCGGGTCAATACGAACATGTTAAGACTAAAATGACGAGCCTGTCAGGAGCAGTTATAGAGAGAGGGGTGACAATTTTTCAATGTAAAGTGAGTCAATGGAGCTAGAAGCACGCAAATTAGCACTTCCTATTAGCTATGTCCATTCATATATACAGCCTGTGGTATAGATTAAATGCCTTATTTTTGTTTATAATACTCTCAATTATTATTTTTTAGTTCTTCACTTTGAGTAAATTATGACCTGAAGTGTCACGGTTATCTTAATAATGTTGATAAACTTGAGACAGCTATTTAGGAAGACTGAAATCTGAAATGATAAACTTATACAAGAATCCAACACGTTTTAGAACATGTTTGTAGTGGTCTAAACTACAGAGTTAGAAGCTTTTACACAGAGTAAGACCCTGCAGAAGCACAAGGAAATTTGGTTATCTGTAAAAGCCTGTGTTGCCTATAACATTTGTCTAACTGCGGCCATCCAAATTGTGATTTTGACACAGGATGGAAAGCCATTTTGTTTTGTAGTAGTAGTGGTAGTGGTAGTTGTTTTTGTGGTAGTTGTAGTAGTAGTCGTTGCAGTAGTTAAAGCAGCAGTTGTAGTTGTTGTAGTAATAATAGTAGTGGTAGAAGTGATAGTAGCAGTGGTGGTAGTAGTAGTTCTAGTTGTAGGTGGCAGTAGTAGAACTGAGTGTGAGTGAGTGACAGCTGCTGCTCGGTCCATCTGTGTCTGACCTGATCTGATGAGGGACAAGACCCAAACCACAACATTATGTAATGACATGGAATTATGTAAGGGTGAGGGGGGAGAGGGAAGAGCAGAACTGGGTTATATGACCAAAAAAAAAAAAAAAAAAAAAAAAAAGGTCATAATCAATTAGATGGTTATTGAGAATGGTATTCAATATTCATTTCCTGAACATAAACAACAGACAGACTTTAAATAATTACAATTTAACACAAAATTCTCTTGTGTCTTCTTCAGTCCACATGTTTATACTGACAGAGGTTTAGCTCTAGACCTCTTCATTAAAAACTCCCAAGCTGATCACTGGCCATTAAAAATGACTGATGACGATTAGAATACAATTCATTAAAGAAAGAGGGAAGAAGAGAAAGAGAAAAAGAGAAATCCTCGAGTCCTCTGACCCAGTGTTCCTCACACATCCAGGGTGAGACTCATGACTCTGGATTAGACATTACAGAGAGGGTGAAAAAGAGTGAGAGAAAGAGAGAGAATGAGGGAAAGTGAGAGAGGGAGCTGTTCTTTTGTTATAAAAGTGATTCATGAGGAGGTATTCTCATTTCGATGCAATTCAGAATAATTCAAATAATCAACCACTGAAGTTATTATTGTAACTATAGACCCCTGCCTTCAACGAGATATCTAAACTTGATCCACAAATGTTGTGGTTTGTTTGTCTGGCGTATATGTGTATATGTATTATATAGAGCTGAGACGTGCATCTGTCCTGTGTCGTGTGAAACCTGAAATCCTTCTGTCATAAACATAATGTCAGCTCTTATCCAGCGTCTGATTCTAATGTCACTGATCTGAGCTTAAGCTGCACAATATTTCACATGCAACGCACATTCAACAACTGTAAACACTATTGTGTGTGTGTGTGTGTGTGTGTGTGTGTGTGTGCGCGCACCAGGAAATGTTTGGAAAGAGAAGTTCATATTTAGATATTTCTTTCATGGGCATTATACAAAAAAAAAGATTAAACTTTCTTTTTTCTGTTATTGATCCATCACAATTTTCTATTCAATTTGACAAATAATAAAATAGCTTTAAATATTAAAAGGGGCTGTATCTGAATTTCTTATGTTATTGAACAAATTTGTCTTTCCCCAGCACATGTAAAATTCTAGGCAAAACATCTTTACCCCCTCTCTCTCTGTACTTCCTCTCTTTTTTTGGACCTCCACATCTCTCTCAAAAGACAGGGAGCTTTTCTCTACCCCCCCTACAGTGTCCCTACTACTGTGTCCCCTTCCTCATATTTCTGTGTTCCTCCTCTCTCCCTTCTTTCTCTCAGCTGTGTACACCCCCATCGCTCCCTCTATTCTCTCCGTCTCTCCCTCTCTCTCTCGCTCCCCTCTATACCTCTGCTTTCACTCTCCCCCTCTCCCTCTTTCTTCTCTCTCTCCTCTCTCTCTCCCTCCTCTCCTGTCCTCCCTGCCCACCCATCCCTCCTCTTTTCTCTCTGAAGTGTCCAGCTCTGATCGGTGACTCACTTCAGTCTGAATGTCACTGCACTTGCGCTGCACAGATATAAATAGATATAAAGGGTTAAAGAGCGGGTATCATGCTAAATCTTTTCTACATCAGGAGTTTTCTCTTATAAAAAAACATGCCTAAGGTTTTAAATGTCATCCATGCCAGTATTTTAGTGATCTCACTCAACAATTCGACATGACAGTTCTCCAGAAATATACAAAAACATGATACCAAACTGTATACAACAACTTCACAAATCTGATGGGAAGTGCAATAGTTTCATTAGCAAGATGCATTCTTACTGTGAGCGGGGTCAATTCTACAGGTGGCGTTTCCTTCGTCTTTGCGTTTCACCATGGACTTTACATACTGTGGAACATTCAAGATGAAGCAATAACATCTCCATGGAGACGAACATGGCAGACCCTCCATCAGAAAAGACTCGAAAGTGTTATGAAGAGTCTAACTTGCTTCTGTTGTGTCCACAGCGATCCATGAGTTCCCCACAGACTACTTCACCAACAGAGAGAGGGTGGAGGGAGCGGTGGGGCTGCACGTGCTCTGTGTGAGTAACACTTTACCTTTTTTATGTGATATTTAGATAACTATTACAAGTGTCAATCATGATTTTACTTTTTCTTCATTGTAAGTCACAGTATTGTAGGGCTGCAAGATTAACCGAAATCACGCTTTCAATGGAAGCAATTCGCAAATCACAAAGGCGACAATTTACCATAGTTTCCTCCAAAACAACAAAATCTCCAGTCTTATGTTGTATAAAAAAACTGTTGACCCCATAGCCTCGAAATTCAGACTGATATCTCTCTGTATTTTTTAATACAGATTGATCAGTCTGGTCCCCACGCCCTCCATTGCATCTCAGGCCCAGCCAAACATGATTGTGCCATCAGATTCAATACGCACGTGAAACAAAGGAGCTTATTGGTCACTTATGATTTACAAATAAAATCTAATTCATCTCACCTCAGATTAACAGAGTTTAGTACTTTGCTCATTGATTCTGCCGCCATAAGCCATGTTTTTCAGCCCCCTGCGATTTTCTTTTTTCTTCTCCAATACAGATTTACCCTGCGTGTCCCTAATTGTCTAATCCACCTGTCAATCACGCCCACTTGTAGTCAGGGAGATTCACCAGTGACCAGACTCACATCTTTGTAAAGTAATGAAGACGTGTGTATTCTGGATCACAGGCAACTCATTTTTCCAACAATTGCAACTAAGTACAGAGCTTTCAAGTTAACGGCTCCCATTTACCTTTAGTTTAGTAGAGATTGCCAACTCCAGTGCTGAAATCATCATCCATTCTAGTGAAGGTGTGTGGGGTTTAAAAACCACAGTGGAGCACTTCCTGTATTACCACATGACATCACAAGGTGGAACAGAATGTTTTCTGTTTGAGAGAAGAATTCAGCCTAAATTTGCAGGGTTTGTGTGTTAAACATGTGTGAATGAAACAAAACACAACTCCAGGTCTGTTTGTGATGAGGAAAGATTATAACATATATCAAAAATATCTTTAATATGGACTCTTTCCAAAGCTGCTAATGTAAACATTGTCTTGTCGTTGTCCAAATAAGCTATCCCATATGCACACAGAGGGATATTAGCTGAATGGTGTAGCTTTTAGGTTAGCGGTGGTGCATTAGCCTCATGCTAATCCTCTGGCAGCAGATGTTAGGCCTAAAACATTTCCCATCTGCCGCATCTGCCTCTGCTAGGCTAATGTGCGCTCATCAGCTAATAAAGTCTGAATCCACAGGCTGGGGTTTAGCCTGTTAAGGTTTATCTGATTTCAGTGGTGGAGGGTAATGAAGTACAATTAGGAAAGTTTTGTACTTGAGTAAAATCTTTAGGTATCTGTATTTTACTTAAAGGGTCTATATTAAGCTGTTTTCTGTTCTATGTTATAATATTGTTTCCTCATCACAAACATACTTGAACACACAGGTATCTGTACTTTATACTCCACTACATTTTTTTAACTGGGCTGAAAAGTAAAAGTTTTTTTGTTTTTTTGTTTTTTTAACAATACGTGTGTAAAGTACATTTTTAAATGGGTACTGAAAGACTTTTGGTCAATTCGATTTTTTCATGTGATACTTTTACTTTTAACCTCGGTATCTGTACTTAACTAAATTGAGTGCTTCATCCACCACTGTCTGATTTGTAGGATATAAATGGGAAAAAGTTGTTATAAATGTTGTTATAAGGGTTAGCACAGTTTTTAATGACTGGTCTCTTTGGCTGTGGGCCTTTAGTCGTTTAATTGATTAATCATTAAACTTATCATTCAATACATGATAGATGGAATTATTATTTTTTGGGGTCAATATTTATCATGGGGACATTTTTTTCCACTAGTGGGGAACATTTTTGTTATTTTTCTGTACTTTGATAAGATTTGAATGAGTTAGCTGAAGATTTGTTGTTCTTTGTTATTTGTATGTAAAAAGGCAAATTAAACTCATGTTTCACAAGTTCAGTCTGTTTTTATATACATTATTTCCTAGTACTTTAATCACATAAATGGTAGTGAAGTGAGATACATAGAAATATGTAGTTTTGAGAACTTTTGCCACGCCCATTTTTAGTCAACTAATCAGCAGGACATGTCTTTAGTCCACCAAGAATTTCTTTGTGTCAGTTTAACCTCACATAAAAGTTGCTTGGACCAGCTCCACAGTACGGCATTAAACGTATATAACTAGCATTAATTTCATATATATTGTGTTTATTGTTAAAGCACCTTGAAACTTTTACCAGATTTGTAGTGATTGATTAAATAATTTGATTCATTTCTTATCCTCTGTTTTCATATTTCATCAAAGAGGGAAGAAACCATATATACATCCCACACTTTACGTTTCTAATGTGTAAAAAGTGAAATATGGACGCTGATATTGTTCTGTATATGTGTTAAAATGACTGTTCTCTTGTACGTTCTGTTTTTATGTTCAGGCTGTGTACATGTTCTACGCTCTGGCGCTGGTTTGTGATGATTACTTTGTGCCGTCACTGGAGAAAATCTGTGAGGTGAGACCCACTGAACACACAAATATATCACACATTATACTGCAGTAATACCTTCATATTATTATATTTACACCAATATTTATTTAGTTCTATAACTGTTGTCATTTCTCTCTCTCCCTTCTTCTTTCTCCACTTTCCACTCTCTCTTCCCTTCTTTCTCCTCTGTCTCTCAACCTTCTCTCTCAATCTCCCCCTCCTTCTCTCCTCCTCCTACTTCCTCAATCTCCCTCTCTGTCTCTCAGCGTCTTCATCTGAGTGAGGACGTTGCTGGAGCGACCTTCATGGCTGCAGGAAGTTCAGCCCCAGAACTCTTCACCTCTGTCATCGGTGAGATTCAAAAGATCTGGACCAAATCCTAAGACTCAGGACTAAACCAGGAACTCAACCAGGGACTAAACCAGGGACTAAACCAAGGACCAAACCAGGACCAAACCAGGACTAAACCAGGACTAAACCAGGACTAAACCAGGGACTAAACCAGGGACTAAACCAGGGACTAAACCAAGGACCAAACCAGGACCAAACCAGGACTAAACCAGGGACTAAACCGGGGACAAAACCAGGGACTAAACCAGGGACTAAACCAGGACTAAACCAGGGACTAAACCGGGGACAAAACCAGGGACTAAACCAGGGACTAAAGCAGTGTTATCTCCCTGTATGTTTTACAGGAGTGTTCATCACTAAAGGAGACGTGGGAGTGGGGACGATTGTTGGATCTGCGGTTTTTAACATCCTCGTCATCATCGGAGTCTGCGGCATCTTCGCTGTCCAGGTAAACCACAGCTATATACACTTTAATCACACACTGTATATGTGTTCCAGGCAAAGTTGATAATCCAGGTATTCTAACTTTCTGACAGATAAAGTAAATTTGAGGTGACAGACATAACAATATTAAAGTTTGGAGTATATTGAATAGGAATTACATCATTTTGGTCATTTCATTATTTTTTAGCTCTTACGATTGTGTTTTAACCTGAATAATCACTTATCACCGATAATGACCAGAATTAGGCGAGAGTAAAAATGATTTAAAATGGATTTATTGGTACAATAAATAGCATCTGATTATATTGACTAGGAGAATACTAAAAATATATATTATTTTTGGCACTTCTACCCTCCTCTAATCCCGCCCTGATCTCCTGTGATATAATTTGTCCAGGTGAAGTTTAGTCCAAATAATCTGGTGTGGGCCAAAGTCAGGTTGAAATTTACTGTCCTGTGATTTAATCTGTGTTTTTAATCCCAAAGATGAGCGAAAGAGAGCACATTACGTCATCTGCACCTTGTTACTCAAATGGTGGATTTCAGATTCTATAATGTCATGATGTCATACTTACAGACAGGAGCAAGTGCCTGAATGCCCTATTGATTACATTGTACTTTGACATAAAATATTCAAAATGTAAAGTCACAAATGATGAACCTGTATTTTAATAATATTAATTTTAGCTGCACCCCATCTGTATTAAATAACATTGGCCTGTAGAATGTTGTAATCTGAAACCCAGCAATACAATATTCATATAAGCATGAGCTTTAATATTTCTTTTCACTACCAACACTCACCACATTCATACTCAGCAATGTGTGTACAGTAGAGTCTAGAGTCAGTGCTGCTCCACTGTAACACCTGGTATTCCCAGCGGTCTCCCTTCCAAGCACTAACCGGGCTCCATCCTGCTTAGCTTCAGAGGTTACACAGGGTTCTTTGTTGACCTGTGTCTCTCTTGTCTCCTACAGACGATCCGTTTGTCCTGTTGGCCTCTGCTCAGAGACTCCACCTACTACACTCTGTCCATCTCTGCTCTCATTGTGGTAATGTACTCTCTGATAGAGGAGGGAATAATATTTATTTTATTTTATTACGAAATTACGTATGCAACATGTAATTTTGTTTATATGATTAAATTTAAAAAAAAGAAAAATCCCTGTCATATTACCCAGCCCCACTTCTGCCCTTTTGAATGATTAAATATTGATTTGAATTTGTTAATTGCTATGACGATGATCCTCGATTGAAACCCGTGATTAGGCCATGATTATTAAAGAGCTCTACAGTGGAGTAAGTATTCATTTACTCCATACACTGTGGTGGTAAACTACTATTGTAGCCACAGCTGCCCTGGGGTAGACTGACAGAGGTGAGGCTGCCAATCTGGCTATTGGCCACTCCCACCAAAAAGACAAGCACCACTTTCATACTAGGCAAGGAGGGTGTGTCTTGCCTAAGGACACAACAACAGAACTTGGTCTGAGAATTAATCTTCCAACTTCCAGATTGGGGCACCACTGCTCTAACCACTGACCGAGTCACTGCCGTCCCAAAAATGTTAAAACCAATGAAGATTTTAAGATGTTAAATACTGAACTTAGTGTTTTATGTAATTTGACACTATTGAGTTGTTCCATGGTTCTTTTGTATACATTTTAATATTGTTTATGCTGAAGTATCTCTATGGACGTTTGGCATCTGCCAGTAACATAAAGTTTCTGACATTTGATTCTGAGCTCTATTTTATTCTCTGTATAAACCTTTGCTCTGACATAATAATGCTTGTTCTGTTTTTGTTTCATTCCCACAGTTCATATACGATGAAAAGGTGGTTTGGTGAGTTCAATGATTATGATGCTTGTGTCCCTCTGTGTTAAACTTGTTTTCTCATCTAAATACTTAATATTTTTAGGTGGGAAGCACTCACACTGATCCTCATGTACTTTGTCTACATTTTAATCATGAAGTGAGTAAACACATTTATAAAGAGTTACTTTGGGTGGTTGAATATTTTGCCCATGTTTATAATTGTTGTATTTTCCAGATGTAATTCCTACGTGGTTCGTTTTTTGGAGCGAAGGAAAAAGAACTCGTCGGCTCTGAGAAACGGAGCGGCCAATAGCACAGAGCAGGAGGACGGAGAGGCGACAGCTGTGCTGCTCAAGAAAGGTCAGAGGGCAAATCTAATACTGATATTTTAATTTAGTAATCATTTACAGTAAAACATGCTATAAAAAGAGTTGAAGGTGCTTTATGTAACTTTTCCATAAGTTTTGTACTATTCTGTGGAAAATTCCACCCAAAGCAATAAGCCAAAAAATCAAACTTTTGTTATATCCAGATGAGAGAAAAGCATGGAGATCTTTCCCTCCACCAATGCACAATGTGCTTCCCTCTGCACATTTTTCACAAAATAGTCTGAAATAGGCTGAAGTACATCTGTCACCATCACCATGTTTGTTTTGGTTTATTTGAGTATGTCACCTTTGACTCCACCCAAACTACAATGTTGCTCTGTGATTGGTCTGAACCACTGGAGGTCAGGTCCAATCATAACAGTGGGAGCTGGGCCAGATGGATTTTTTGGAGTTTGTGAACTCACAAATATCACAAGAATTCATGTGGCTGGCAGGTGACATTAAAGGTGCTGTGTCTGATTTTTACTGTCTTAAAACGGGAAAGACAGAACTAGTTCATTTTATATGGTTTGCACTCCATAGTTTTTCCTCACTTAACTTATGCATTCTGAGCATCCTAATTATTCTCCATGAGTGACTCTATAAGTGCTTTTCACAACTCTCAGAGACAACAATTGGCATGCTAGCAGCACTGATTATCAGACAATACAACGCTTTATAATTAGATGCAGACAACACGCAGGAGATTTATTTTGACCTTACAATACAATATGTCTGTGCTGGGGAAAGACAACTTTTGCTTAAATACATAAAGTACAGGACCTTTTAACGCACTTATTCTTCTGGTCACTGTGGTTCTTCCAGCAAATCACCAGAGAAAGACATCTGTGCTGATGGTGGATGAGCTGCTGAGCGCGTATCCTCACCAACTCTCCTTCTCTGAGGCCGGGATGAGAATCATGATCACCAGTCACTTTAGTCCAAGAACCAGGCTCACTATGGCCTCAAGAATGCTAATAAATGAGGTACTGATCCAGGACTGAATCAGCACTGAAGCAGGACTGAACCAGGACTGAACCAGGACTGGACCAGGACTGGACCAGGAAATTGAACCTGGACTGAACCTGGGCCAGGACTGGACCAGGGCTAGGACTGGACCAGGGCTAACCCCTCCTCTCTCCCACAGAGGCAGCGTCTGATCAGCTCCAGGACTCTCACAAATGGGGATTCAGATGTGGTGGGGGTGAAAGCCGGACTCCGGAAGAACGCAGAGAACGGCCTGACGTCAGCCGCAGGGGGAGGGGCCGATCGCTGTGATGACCACGAAACGGGAAATGACACAGAGAATGAGGACAACGACAACAACGAAAACGATGAAGATGAGGAAGAGGAGGAGGGAGAGGGGCCCTTTGTGCCCTTCCAGTGTCCAGGTAAAACCAGGACTAAAACAGGACTGAAACAGAGTTAAATCAGGACCTAACCAGGACTAGACCAGGACTGAAACAGAGTTAAACCAGACTTAGCCAGGTCCAAACCAAGACTAGACCAGAACTGAAACAGGGCTAAACTAGGACTAAACCTCAGATCTTAACTTGAACTAAATCAAGTCCAAACCAAATGTAACTCAGGGATACAATCATCAACTAATACAGGACTAGACCAGGACTAGACCAGGACTAGACCAGGACTAGACCAGGACTAGACCAGGACTAGACCAGGACTAGACCAGGACTAGACCAGGACTAGACCAGGACTACCAGCTGAGCTCTAAGGACCAGTTTATTCCTTCTATAAAGATATCCTCTCACTCATTTGCAGATGAATGGTTTTATATCAACTCTGTTTTCAGGTGGAGTGTTGAATAAGTTTAAGTGGCTTTTGGCCTGGCCCCTCAGCCTGATCTTCTACTTCACTATCCCAAACTGCTCTACTCCGCGCTGGGAGAACTACTTCATGTTCTCCTTCCTCTCCTCCACCATGTGGATCGCAGGGCTCTCCTACATCATGGTCTGGATGGTGAGTGTGGAACACAAAGTGTGTATGACAGGTTTATTTTGTATTTTTGACCAAAATTGTGTTTGTTTTCATACCCAAAAAAATAATCTACTACAATAAATTATTGGAAAACCAAATAAACCTCATATGACGCTTTTCTAATTGATGCTTCCTTTGGTGGGATAGGAACTGTGGAAAATATACTGTACTATACTGTAGTTTAACATATGTAGAGCTGGTTGTCTGACATCCAGAATACACACTTCACAATATTTTATGAAAATGTGAGTCTGGTCATTGGTGAATCTCCCAGAGCTCAGATGGGTGTGATTGACAGGTGGAATAATCAATCAGGGACACGCATGCGTCACTGAAGTAAACTAATCTGATTGGACAGTCATGTTTGAGTCTGGCTCGAGACGGGATGGAGAGTGTGGGGGGATCAAACTGATAAAAAATACATTTTTATCATATTGATCAATTTCATTCTATTTGTACTTTAAAGAAAAGATATTGAAGAGCATTTTTAAACAATGCAAATGTTTAAATCATTACCGTATAACACAAAAATGTTCAAATTTCTTCCTCCTCTGCTCCAAACCATATGCTTTTACTAACATTAAAAATACCAAATTATTGATTACTGACCATTACGAAATGATCTCGATTAAAAATGTATTAATGGCACAGTCTTCGTCAAGTGGCAGTTTGTGAAGAAAAGTTGAGAGAAAGAAAATTATAGGAAGTAACGCCGTGTCCTATTTCATCAATCTCTTGCTCTCTTCTTTTTCTTCTTAGTATTCTTTCTCTCTCTCTCTCTCTTACTTTATTCCTGTATATTTTGATAATTATTGTCCTTGTCTCATATCTTATCTTCACCTGTACATGTGTATACATTTCCAGGTGACAGTGATCGGTTTCACTCTGGGCATCCCGGACGTGATCATGGGCATCACGTTCCTGGCAGCGGGCACCAGTGTCCCAGACTGCATGGCCAGCCTCATCGTCGCTCGCCAGGGTCAGTACACTCAGTACAGTACACGTTATAACCATTATCCACAACAGGAGACATGTTTTTAGGGGACATAAGACTCAGAGGTAGGGCTTAAAGGTGTTGCACAGTATTTTACATTTTAACTTGTAATGATTTTAACCATTTTTACAGAGTTTAGTTTTGGTATTTCACAGTTTACATTTTACAAATAATAAGTACAGGTATATTTAATTCAATCATAACATTATATATCAATTTGTGTTTAAAAGTGTGCCATGTGCATTTGTCTCCATGAAAATGGTCTGAAATTGCTTTGACTGGAACGTTCCACAGTAACTTGTCTATATTGCGTGTTTGTACTGTTTCAGAAATACCTAAAACCACATACATCCTGTGAACATGTTTGCCCTCCACAGATCTGACCTGTAACTTGTCCTTGCTGTACTTGATGAATATACTTTTTATGCTACACTGTGAAACATTCCAGGCAAAGCAATATTATCAGTTTTATATGATATCAGGCTAAAAACTACTTAGAATTAATAGAGTTTTCATGATCAATTGCATTTAAACTTACAAAGTTTCCCGGGTGTGATAAGCCCCCTACTATGTAAAATAATCGTTTTGTTACTTGTCTCATGATATTTGTGTGTTCCAGGTATGGGGGACATGGCGGTGTCTAACTCTATTGGCAGTAACGTGTTTGACATCCTGGTGGGTCTGGGTCTGCCCTGGGCCATCAAGACTATAGCCATCAACTACGGATCAGATGTGAGTGAAGAGGTTGTGGGTTAGACTCCTGATCTCTCTGAGTAGTAGAGTATGCATGCTCTCCTTGTGTTACTGTGGCAGAGTGGTTATCCTGTCTCCTCCTCTCAGTAAGGAGGTTGTGGGTTAAACTCCTGATCTCTCTAAGTGGAGTGTTTTGTTTAAATGTTGCAACTCTCTTATCTATCAGAGCAGCACATTTGTTTATGGGGAAAATATTGACACTAATCTGCATAAACCAAATATTAGTATCTCAACCGCACACAATGCAGATAATAATCCTTTTTACAGCAAACGGGGAAGATCTGTATGATTATTATATGCATTTTTAAACTAAATAATAAAAGTTGACATATGCAAAATCAACTTAACCATGATGTAATGGTTTTCCACTATTAATGGTGCTGTACTTGATCTGCGTATACAATATATCTGTACTGGGGCAAGACACATTTGCTCAAATACATGGGAAAAATCTGGTACAGTACCTTTGATTACTATCCATACCAAATACAAGTTATTTTACTTCATGCAGTCTTTCACTGTATACCCCTAAATCAGTGCCTTTTAGACTTTTTAAACCAAGTAGCATGAAAGAAAAGATGTGGCTTTCTGAATACCTCCAGATCTAAAAAAAGGTCTATAACAGGATTGTCGCAGGTCTGATCTAGGGCTGTCTAAGTATCACCTGAAGGAGATCATGTACCACAGCTTGAGAAACACTGCTCTAAAATATAACACCTCTTTCTATTGAGTGTAGCTGTTAAAACACTGCCTAAATGACATCTTTGTTGAACTAAACTAATGATTTGACATTTGAGGTCCAGGAGAAAATGACTAAATCCATATCTCGGTGCTCAGCCTGCGTCAGTCCTCTGTTTAAACGCATCAGTCATTTGTGCTGCTGAAGAGACAGAGGGACAGAAGGACCCTCCCCCCGTGTCAACGCGAGGACGGCTCTCAACACACAGCAAAAAAACTCACAAGATTAGTTCAAATTTGAGTAGTTTGGGCTATGATTAGTCATTAGTCATTAGATCACAAAATAAATGTTTAAATAATGATCTAAACTCTGCTACGATGTTTAAAAATGTGTTGTCAAAAACTAGACATCCAGACACTACTCGATACTAAGATTGGTATCAAAACTAGATACTCATCTGAAGTATCAATACTGAAAAAACTGGTACTATAACCACTATATATTTATCTACAGCCACTATCAGAAACACATTATATGGAAATGTAACACATTAATTTAGTTCTAAAAAAAAAATGTTTTATTTTCCAAAAATAGCTGTGGCAAATTTTACATTACATTATTATTGTTCTTTTCAATCATTTGCTTTTGTTTTCACCATAATAATGCTATTATTGTCTCCTCAGATCAAGCTGAACAGTAAAGGCCTGATCTTCTCTGTGGGACTCCTGCTGGCCTCAGTCTTCATGACAGTGAGTTTGACGTCTGTATTTCACTGGTTTAGAGAAAGTCTGAGTTCTTATATATGCATATCTTCAAAATAAAGTTTCACTGATGTAGATCGGTTGGGCTGATATTTGCACTTTTTAGTGATTCAACCTTAAATGTTCAACAGAGTGAAATGCTGCCTAAAGAACATGCATAAGACATCAAATATAGGATGCAAGAAATATACACTGATGTAGAAAAAAGACAAATAACTTCACTAAATATTTCTTTCTTTATATTTTAGATTCAAATTCCTCGAAGTATCCACCCTTTGCTTTGTTGACCGTGCTGTAAACCCTCAGCTTTCTGTCACGATGAAGTCTCCTGAAATAGTTTTCACTTCACATCTGTGCCGTGTCAGGGTCAAGAAATGTCAAAAGTGCAAAGCAGTGATCAAAGCAAAGGGTCGATATTTTAAAAAATGTAAATAGGTGTGGATTTAAATTTTTTTTATTACTACATTTCCATTGTGCTTTTCATAGTTTGGTGTCTTCAGCGATAATCTACAATGTAAACAGTCAAGAGAAAACATGAAGTTTTAAGCATCACTCTGTGGTTCATTATGTCTCATTTTGTAGGTGTTGGGGGTCCATCTGAACAAGTGGACTCTGGACCGGCGTTTGGGTCTGATGTGTTTGATGCTTTACTCTGTCTTCCTCTGCATCTCCTGCCTCATTGAATACAACATCTTCACCTTTGTCAATCTGCCCACCTGCCGCGAAGACGAGTGAAAAGAGAACTACAAATGAAAACTACTAAACACTACAGGAAGTCCACATACATCCTACAGTGCAATACTGAGAGGGAAGGAGCTACTACTGCTACGATGACTTTTAATTTGAAAATCCCTCACTTCACACAGAGGAAGTGTGGAGAGGGGACATAGTGGTGATTTACACAAGCTGCTAAGTTTAATTTTGAAAGGAATTTAAGCAATGATTACAAATGGTTACTGTAAGGCTCTAGTGCACATTTAATGACAATGCAAAGGAACGCACGAGATTACAATACACTACCAACAGAGTCGATATTTTATTAGATCTTATATTAGATTTAAAGGAGCTGTACCTGATTTTTACTTCTTCAAAACATGAAAAAAGTTCATTTGAAATGGTTATTTCTCAATGCATTCAGAGAATCCTCATTATTCACCATGATGAGTTTATAAGCACTTTTCACAACTAGAGGCCAGAGCGGAGTTTTCCTGTCAGGTTGATGCTAACAACAGCTATCATGCTAATGCGCACTTCCTGACTCTGACAATAAAATGCTTCATAATTAGACACAGACAGTCCACAGCAGATTTATTTTGACCTCGAAAGCTGCTTATACAATATATCTGTACTGGGGCCAAACAAATCTTGCTCAAATACATGGAAAAGTCAGGTACAGGGCCTTTAACCCAACATAGATTGAGCTATTTGAACTTTCACCTTTATCGTATCACACACTCTGATAAGCTAAACTAGCATTATTTAAATTGTAAATTAATGTGCAAAGGTCCTATATTATGCATTAACAGCTTAAAATAAATATATCAATAATCAATATATGAAAAACAATTAAAAGTAATTCATACTAAAGGAGAAGTGAAACAGTGTAAGTAAGGCTAACAGCAATAGCTGCTCTCTTCACTGGTTAAAATGAGTCTGGTAAAGGTGTATGGACTTAAAAAGCACCGAGAAGCACTGGAACACCACCTGATGACCTCACAAGTGTGAGTGTGTTGAGTCCTGGAGAGGGACACAGAAAATCATTCAACCATAACAACTCAAGTTAAAGTAGGTTTTGCATATTATAGGACTTTTAAAATGATATTTTGTTTATTAAAATTAGACCAACATACACACACATTACATTATTGATCTCAAACCTTATTTTTACGACAAAGGACATACTAGTTTCACCATTACAAATATCAAACATAGCTTCTATAGGTTTAGATTCTGAAACGGTGAGAGGTGGGTCGAGTAGCCTAAAACTGTACTCAAGTAAGTGTAAAGTAAAAAGTATTTACGAAAACTACTATTCAAGTAAAAGTAGTTCAAGTAAAAATAACTGTCTAGTAATGAACACAGTCTGGTATTTTGAAAGGATAAACCACAAAAATGAGGAAAACGGCAACATACCTGAAGGAGCGGAGCGGTTACACTGTCAAATATTTTACTCATGTAGGAGTAATCGAATGAGGGTTTTTATTAACAAAGGCTTGAGTAAATGTAACCGAGTACTGCCCACCTCTTTATAAAGTGTGTAAGCTGACGATAGTATTATGAGCTCTGCCATTAGCCAAGTTAGCTTTAGCATATGTTGCTGCATGCTAACAATAGATTAGCACTGATCTCCTCTAGACTCCGTGGCAGTATTAGCAGCGATTTACTGTAACTTCACTCTTTAATCTTGTACATTTTTGAACCAGGGTCTAGACTTCCACTGCCACTTTTTATTCAGATATTTTTTATATAATTTATTTATTGTTTTTGATATCATTTCAAATTTCCAAACCAGGGCATTATACAAGTAACTGTCACTAGCGCCACAGCTGTAGCGTCTATGTTTTTCTATGGAAAAAGTTAGCTTTATAGACATAGATATTTTATTTGTACATAGCATTGTAAATATGACCGAGATGTCCTATTTATTATTTATTGAGTCATGTCATGCGCACATTACTTTACTCTGATTGGCGCCCTCTGCAGGATTTGACCAGCGTTACGGGACCTGTCGGGGACTTTTTGACAAGCACAAACTCTCTTGATGTCATTGGAGTTGAATGATGCACTGCGAAGCCGATTACGAGGAGTTTTCCTGGTAAAATGACGCCACTTTTTAAAAATACTGACTTTTTTCTTGCTTGGACAATTCCTCTTTTCGAAGACCAAATACTGATTTTAAATGTGGTACTATTTAAAACTTAAAAGCAGGTATTTTTAGTGTGGTAGTTTGTTAATGTTAGATAAGATGCATTATTAGGCATCAGGACTTTGGGAATCTTGACATTTTAGGGTTGAAACTGTTTTTAGTTTGGGATTCAATGCATTTTGTACAAATTCAAATGTCTCTAGCTCTGTCCACGTTTGTTGCCGTGGTGATAGTTTTAGAGCATGTGAAATGTGGCGTGTGAGTCCTCTGGGTTTTTTAAATCGACAACATTTCAAAACGGCACCTTCTCTCTGCTTTTGGCTGTGTTTATACTCAACGACAAATGGGAAATTTCACACCATGTTTCTGACTTTCATAATACTAAGAGGACAAGCAGCTCATTAAAAAACATGTTGCTTGTGACTAAAACGCACTATGACACTTTTTTGTCTCTATGGAGATGTTATTGCTTTGCTTAGAATGTTCCACGGTATGGCTTTAAACATTTATCTTGCATCTATACATTTGCGGACGTTTGTATTGCTCAAAAACATACATTTTTACTGTGTGTGGTGCTGTCTCTCCACAGATCTGACCTGTAACATGGCTTGAGAAAGATGAGTTTAATGTCATACTGTGGAAAATCACTGGCAAAGTAATAACATCACCACGGGAACAAGAAGGGGCAGATCTTCCTCTAGAAAGGTTACACAGTGCACCTTTTATGGTTATAACTTAATTCACTTTTTTTGCATAGTCCTACTATAATTCACCTCTCTGTACTCTTATTTTATTACGTCAGCCCGTCCTTCATCACTTTAGTATTCTTCCTTTCATTCGCTTTAGTATTAGCATTAGCATTAGTATTAGCTTGAGCTAGCTTCTCTTGATCCTAGCCACGTTTAGCAAATAGTAATATTTGGCAGCTTTTTGCACAATGGTAATGTAGCTGTTGTCAGTCAGTTACCTTTCCAGTTGTAGTACTTAACATATACATTTTTGGGCCTAGATTAACGCAGCTTTTGAATTAGAAAAAGAAAATGACACCTTTCATTTATTTAAAATCAGTGTGTTTATATCTGTGAGATTTAGGGTTGTTTTTGGGTATAGGTCATAGATAATACAGTAGATATTATTTCTTCAAAAATTATTGTCAGATTAATTAGTTAAATTAGTTAATCCTGACATAAAAAATAATCTTTTCCATTTTCTTGAGAATAAACACAGCCAAACCTGAGTGTCCTCCATTTTGGGTCCATTGTCAAGTGCCCTATTTCTCTTATTTATCAAACAAAACCAGATTTATTTATTATGACCTAATCTTTATAAATGTTTCTATAGAATATTGTATTTTGAATGTACAAATGATTCATGTTTTTTTATTTTATTGTTTACATTTTATTTATAAACTTTTGACGGGAAACAGGGTTGAACTGTGTTTCACTCGATGCAATAATATGAGTAATAGTAATAAGAGCTCTAATAATGATGTGTACATAGTTTATCGAACAAAGGATTTTAATATGGAATTTCAAGTGTAAATGAAATGTTTTATGCTGTTTATGCTCCTCTAAATGACTGGATACATGGAAAAAGGGAGGTTAAGGTGCAGAACCTTTTATAAAATCACAAGTTTAATGGTAAAACGCAAATTTTAATGGTAATTTAATGGGGGTTTTTTCAGAACTAAATGTCCCTGTGTCTCCATGAGGTCTTAGTCTGTGTAGGAGCTGCTCATTCTGAAGTTTAGAGCTCTACAAACATGTCAGATGCCCTCCCTGTGTCTCCATGGGGTCTACAAACATGTTCTGAAACTCCTGTATTAGTTTCACAGTTTTTATCTTCAGTTTTATCTCAAATATATATCTGACTTACATTTTACCAGTATCTATCCACATGCAGATTTGATAGAAATTAATCAGAGCCTAATATGGAATTATATTTAAAAATGCATATATTTTAGTTGACGCTACTTAATTGTTTTAAGAGTAATTCACTTGTGTTGATCCTGTTTAAAAATATTATGTCACCATTTTCTATTAAATTATTGGAAATACAATGCAAATGTAAGTTAATGCAGTGAAAAATATACATTCATTATGGAAAATGGCGACATAAGGGTCAGCATTTTGTTTTTTTCCTGAGTGTAGCATTATTGAACTCTTCATTCACAGTCAATGTTTAGGAAAGAACCAATAGACGAGTTTAGTTCCTCAATAAAATGCTAATTAATGGTTGTTGAATTTGAGCGTTGATCCTTTTGGACGACACATGACATAACATGACAAGAACATGTTGACAATGAATCAATATTTGTATCAATATACTTTTACCACAAGAGGTTTTAGTCAAAAACTGTCTGAGGGGTTTAATAGATCCAGAGCAGCCAATCAGAGGAGGGCTATAAATATTCCACCCTCCTGCTCTGACTAAAGCACTAGTACGTAACATTTAAATTAAGCTGAAATCTGGACAAAATGTGCGTGTAAACGTATATATGGACTCACACAAACAACCACTGTTTTTAATGTCCACTACACAACTTTAAATAAATATCTGATGTCACATTTATCTATTTATTTAATTAATGTAGTTTAAAATAACATCAATTTGTAGTTAAATTAACATTAACTACAGCTTAAAATATAGTTAAAGTGAATTTAACGTAAAGTACTTCAGTTGAAAAAAGTTATTCTTTTTTTACTGTTGGATAAACTCAGAAATGAAATGTTGACCCTATTTAAATATTTTATATCATATTTTTATGTTAAATGATTGTGTATATTTTTTAATTGATTATCTTAAAATCAGAATTTCTTTGCTTTGCATCAATGTAAAATATTTAAATGGAAAAAGGGGTCACCTATGTTTTATAATTGAATTGGGTCAACATGCATTTTTTGCCTGCATCTTCCACAACCAATAAATATTTAGATATATAGGAAAATATACAGCTTATAAATATATGTTATGTTTTTGATTATCATTCCAGACCAAGACAACAAGACAACCTCCTTCATTTTTAGCTTAAAATATTATCAAAAACCTAATGAGCTGAACTGTAATTGAGTGATAACGTTTATACTTCAGAGGACTTGTAGTGGGAGGGGACAGGGACAGTGGGCGGAGACAAGAACATCAATGCAATGAATGAAATAAAATATAAATACAGCTTTTTGATTCAGGCACAGCTTAAAACGTGGACAAGTTTCAGATGAATTAAATATTGTACTAATAATTCCTCCCTTCCTCCATGTCCCAGAGGTTTACAGGCGTGTTGTGTTTAAGGGACGGTCAAATCAGTGTTGAAGCTATTTCTAAATCCCTCTTTTACTGTGGAAATGTTTTTACCATGAACATATCGACAAAACGAGTCACAAACTTGGAATTAACACAAGAAACATACACGTTTGGACGTATTTTGAGTCCTAATCGTGGCATTACTTAAAGGTGCAATGTGCAGCATTTCTGGATGAGGTTATGCTACATGCTTGTATCCATGATAATGTTTCACAGTATGGCATTTCTTTGATCTGTCTTGCATTTATATAATTCCAGGTGTTAATATCTTAAAAAACATGCAACTTGCCTCTCCTTAGACCTGACCTGTAACTTGGCCTGGTGTGAGAGAGATCGGTTTAATGCCATACAAAACAAATCTCCATGGAGACAAACAGGTGGGAGACCTACCACCAGAAAAGTTACGCAGTGCACCTTTGACACTATTGAGAGCATACAATGTTAATCTTCAAGTGTTTATATAACTAAATACTAAACTGCACTAAAACATGCATCTTATTTCTCTGTTCATCTCCAAAACTTACTGCACATTTTGGTAAAACGCCTGGACTAAAACAGTTTACTTTGACTCCATTTTAAATCTTAATAAATGTCCACGCTTTACCAAAATCAATCAGAATTTTCATGTATTTATTTTGCTGCCACTGGCTGTGTCACATTCTCAAACCAAAACTCAAAGATGTCTCAAAATGGCGTCTTGCTGAGAACATCATTTGTGATATTCACATGGGGAGAACTGAGGAGCTGTACATTTGTAAGAATATATAAGTGTACATTTATTTTTGTCTGGACGTGTTGGATTCTATATTTTCTTAGAGCGTAGACCTCCCTGTGTTTCTGACTCCTTTCGCATGGAAATACTCAAACTATGGTGAATAATTTAAGGTAGAACTTTGTTTAGGAGCGAGGGGCAGAGGAGGTGTGGTCTGGGGAAATTTTCAAATGTTTTGGAACAGATTTATTGTGGAAAAAAGTAGAAATTTGGCTTCCTCTGCATCAATAAAGTCTCTGCTTCAGGGAAAACATCTGGAATCTGATCTCTTCTTTCTGTAAGTTAATGGCTAATTTTACTCACAGCGCAGTGGCAGAGTGGTTAACAAAGCCCAACACCATAATCCTTCTACTGCAGTGGCTTAAAAGTTATCATTTTTATTAGTTTGAGTCTTGGTCTAATAACTTCTTATTTTTAGTCAAGATTTTAGCTTTAGTCAGCCATATTTTCCAGTGCTCATGTCATACCAAGAATGTCCTGGGTTGGATTCAGAGGGGGTGCAGGGCCTGAGTGTGGAGTTTGCATGTTCTCCCCATAAATTCCATCACTGATAGTAGTAAGATCCAGATGAATGCAAAATGTAAAATGCATAAATCTACTATACACATTGTGCGTTATATTTTACCCTTGGTCATAGTATTGTGGCATTCTGCTGTGAGGAAACGCGCCAAAGTTCTTCTGGTTGTTTATTTTCTGAACACAAGGACAACTGTAGGCCGTTACTCACACCGAAACAAGAACAAAACAACAGCAGTCTCAATTCTTCAGGGCCAGTCTCCAAACTGACCAGTGACGACAATACAACCTCCACATCCACATGTCGGCATAGCAACCAAGTGTCACATACAAAAGCAGTATAACAACACATTAACAGATACAAAAACAACAAAAGGTGTCAGCCTTTAACTAAACACAAAATAGCAGCTTACAGCAGCATGGCATTACAAGTTTGCATTTTGATAAATAACCAGTCAGTGTTTCTCATTCCACTTACATTGTTCAGTCTCAGTATGTGGACAGGAAGGGCATCTGACATAAAACCTGAGAAATTACTGTGTGCTTTACCAACAGTGCAACCAAGCTGTCAAGCCACAGTAAGTGCAAAAGTTTCAGTTTCTGAACGTTACCCCCATGAAAAAAATGATGTGATATGGCGCCATCTGCTGGAGATAAAAGGAGCACGTGTGCTGTTCCACTGACTCAAAGATATAAACTGATCTGTGTAACATATTTTATACTGCATAACATCTGAGCTGCAGAGGCTGCATTAGCACTGACTAAAGACTGTCTGCAGGTGCTGGGGTTTAGGTGGTGACAATTCAGTCCTTTTAGTTTTAAACCAACTGAGAAACTCATGCGAGGCTCAATCTGCTTTCTGATTGGATAATTATCTTGAGAACCAAAACACTAAATTATAATAATGTGGCCATCATATCCAATGGCTTTGTAATTAAGAATAAATCAGCATTACGATTGTTATCAGTAAAAGTTAGATATGTTTTGAACACCTCATATCTGGGGACAATTTGTTGAATGAAATAAAAAGTCTACAAACCTACGTCTAAGATGAATACTTTATAGGATTTCTGAAATCCATTGGACTCAAAATAAATACATTTGCCATGAAGTTTCTGATCCAAAGTTTATTAAGTGCAAAATATCCACTGACAGTACAAAGAATGTAAGTGTCACATCAATAATATTAATGAAAACCATCTGTGAAAACCCCCGCACAGACTCATAAATATCATTATTTAGATTTGATGCATTGTACAGGCTTCATAAGAATCCCACTTACAAACAACTCAATTCCTCTTATCTTTTAGCAACCATCAAATACACCACATAGAATCATATACCTGTTCATGTTTTGACTTTTAGCTGCTCAAATATCCCTCTTATTGGTTTCATTAATGCAAGAACATGAAGTGGTTACCACACTAACCACAAATAGAAGGTCCAGGTTTGAATCCATGAGACATTGTGGAAGTGGAAATTTTACATTTTAAAGCAGCCAAAAGTCAAAACATCCCTCTCTTAGTTTTCTCTTTCCTGTCCCTTTTGTCTCACATCCTTTTCCTTTCAAAGTAAAGGTCCCAAACCTGTACAACACATTTTATTTTGTAGGCAGACCTCAGACCAGCTAAGAGGCCTTTACATTAATATTACAACTGTCACAAATATGCTCCCAAAAATAGACGTATCCCCAGGATGATCTAGAACACACGTTTCTACTGTACACCTAAAATACATGCAAAATCTACTCATTTATCTGAATTAAATTGCCACAGAATATGCAACAGTCACGACTTCTTATGATGCACCTTAAGGCAGCAGTGTGTAGATATCAAAATATGAGGCTAAATCTTTTGTTTTTGTAAAAGTGATCAACAGAAACCTGATCAATACTGTTAATAAAGGTTTAAATTGCAGTATGATGAGTACCCACCACATGGCAGTGTTTCATGCATTTGAAGGCACATTGGTTGTGGTTACATGCACAAACAAAATCTGATTAACAACAGAATTCTGAAGTTATAAGACTATTCAAATGACAAGGAAACAGCAAAATCTGATTTCTTTCTGGCCATGGTCCCTCTAATTACTAACAGCTTTGGTGTGTGGTTTGCATGCCGTTTAAATAATCTTAAATGTCCAGAAATTAGATTATAATCAGATTGTGGTGTGCGTGTAAACACAGCCACTGTTGAATGGCTTGCACAGAATAACATTACATGGTTTTAAAGTTACACTATAGTAGTCCTAGACTTTCAAAGTAGACTTTCAGTCATGGCAACATATTAACATATCTTCCATTTCACTTTTGTTTTTGACCCTCTGAGTCTAACCTCCCTTTGCTCTTCATGCTAAGTCACTCCCCCTTCAGAGTGCTATCACAACAGCGTCCCACTAATGAGACTAAACATCGCATCAGGTTTGTGAAGTTGTGAATTGTCGTGATGTAAAATTGTTGTGATGTAAAATTCCACAATATGGCATTGAACGCATCTATCTTGATGGAAACAAATAAGTAAACCCACTGCTTCAAGTTACAGGTCAGCTCTGTGGAGATAAGGTGATTTAGCTTTCTTTCAGGTATGTTTTAACCATAAAAACACCTGTAAGTGAATAAATACAAGATCGATAAGTTTAATGCTGTACTGTAGAACAAGACAAAGCAACGATCTCCATGAAGACAAGCAGGTACTGAACCTCCCATCAGAAATGTTCCAAAGTGCACCTTTAACACCAGTTTTATTTATTTTTACCTTCTCCGTTGAGCAGAGTGGGGGTAAAGTAATTGAACTAAGTTGAAAAGTTGAATGGTCATCAGATGAATAACCTAAAATAACAGAAAGGCTGTGTGAATGTGGGGAGGAGTCTGGGATGTTGTTCCACTACTGACAGATAAGGAAATTGTTGAGGAATGTTGAGCTGTTTTGGCTGGTTTGAGGAGGAGACGATGAAGAAGGCAGAGGAGACCTCATGGGAGCATGTGTAGTTTCTTCTGTGCTCCTTCCCTATGATCCCCTCTGATCAGAGTAAATCAAAGTCTAATACCTGTTTTGAGTCTTTTTTTGGTAAAACATCGCTTCGAGAACAGAGTTTTCATGACATAAACGAATACAAGAATAACATTTCAGATCATATTTGTGCAGATCTGAACTACAGGGTTAGCAGGGTTGTTTATGCAGAATAACATTTATTTTTGTAATTGATTATTTTTGCAAGACAATTGACTTTCTAGTACTGCATATCTTCATTATCTGCTTTGTGCAACTTTCATAGTTAATATTGTTTACACTTCATTTGGTCCTCCTGATACAGTCCAGGTAATTTATTGTAGATAAATGCATTTTGTCTTTTGAATTCTAAGATCTGTAAACCCTGCTGTCATCCTTACCATGACCTAACCATCTGACTGTGTTTTGTTTCAGGGGAAGAAGACACTGGATGGAAAGGAGCATCTGCTGGGACAATTTTTCTATAACAACGATGGACCTGATTTCCAAACGTTTTCTATTGCAAAACAGAACCGCGGAAACTTCAGACACGTGCGATTACAGGTGGAGTCCAACTGGGGCAACACTGAATACACCTGTCTGTACAATTTCAAGGTGCACGGAAAACCTGAGGACCCAGCCAACCAACCCCCCACCTGCTCCAAAGACCACCTTGAATGTTAAATGATCAGGAATCTAAATCCAATCCGGCCTCAACAACCAACTCAGAACCCCAAACAAACCTAGAATCCAAAATTGACCTAGCAGCTAAAATTAACCCAGAAGCTACGGAAAACATGGCCACAAACACAATTCCAGCAGCTAATACTAACCTGGCCTCTAAAACCAACCACGGCTCAAGAACCATCTCAGCAGCCCTAATAAGCCTAGCATCCAAAACTAACATTCAAAAGCTAAAATGCAAAGCTAAAACCATCCCAGCTGGAATTCTCAAACACATCTAATCAGGGAAGCTGTAGTTCATAATACTTCACCATAATTAAGCTTGAACAGGGTGGACGGGCTGGCCTTGTTATGAGGTCAGCAAGTCCACCGTTTCTTTTCTTAAGCTTAACATGGTAAGTGGCTTGAAACTACAACCCGTTGCAAGCATTTCTTGGGGGATTTTGAGGTTTAAATCAAGGCAATAATGAGAAGAGAACCACATATTTAATAGACTGTGGATGTATTTCTAGTTTACCCTTGCTAAGATATCCACCTATCCAAGGCAAAACCTCCAAAAGAAACTAGTGCAACTGTTTTGGCCTGCACCAAAATAGCCACCAACTAGCTGTTACATTTTGTAGCTTACATTGGCCAAAATTTTAGTTCATATCCTCCTGAGACCCGGCCCATTCATTTGTGTCCTTTACAATGGACATTTTGTTCACCTGTATCTTTTTTAAGTATTTGGACCCTCCCAAGTCCTACAGTATTCTGTAGGGGGCATCCTGGGCTTTCCAGTGATGTGTCATGTGATGGGTTTGCATGCTGGGAACTTTACTGTTTTCCTCTATCAAGATGACTGCCATACCAACAACCACATTTTATGGAAAGAGGAGAGGTAAGTCAAATATTCTTTATCTATTGCTATTTTTACCATGATAATTATATATTTTCTTGTTCATAAACATGTTAAGAACAACATTTTTACATCTGAAAACAGTTTCATTATTTCTGTTTTAACAGGCATTTAATGAATGTCAACTCTAGTGGACACCAGGACCATTTTAATGTATTTAGAAGAAGTGAAGAAGAAGTGAAGCAGAGAGGATTCTATACCGGATAGTAGATGGAGATTCAGATTTGGAGCTTTCAGATGAGTAAAAGAATGTGAATGAGGAGTATCAGCCTGTGATTGGTGAAGATGATGATGAAGAAGGAGAGGAAGAAGATGCTGGAGAATCGGATGAGACAGAGTCTGAGGAGGAGAGAGAGCAGCAAAGTCGTTGTGCTCTGTGGGCCAGGAGTAACTTGTATGTTTTATTTAGTTTCAGGCTAATGTATTATATTTTATGATCATGCTAGATGATTGTAGTACCGTAGTTGTAATAGGTGAAAATGCTGTTAAATATATGCAAGTTACCTAAAAATATGCTTATAAAGTTTGTTGGTCAATAGGGAGTCATATCACATCCATGACACTGAAATTACTGCATTCATCCAAATTGATATGAAAAAATTAACTCCTTTTATTGACTTGATTTTTTTTTCCATCATAACAGATTCACACCTGTGCTACCTGGACTTCCTGCCTATCAAGATGACCCTACAATCCATGAATACTGGAGTCCAATTCAGTACTTTTCACAGTACATCGATAACAGAATCTTTGAGGATCTGGCAGCTTTTACAAATCAAAGACAGCTGCAAACTACAGGAGTGTCACTGAATACTACTGCCCAAGAAATTAAGATTTTGTTTGGCATATCAGTACATATGGCCTGCCTTGGCTATCCCAGAGTCAAAATGTTTTGGGCTAAAAAGACTAAAGTGCCAGTTATTAGCAGGAAAATGACAAGAGATAGGTTCTACAAGCTGAGGAGATCACTCAAGATTGTCAATGACCTGGATGTAACTGAAGAGGCAAAGGAGTCGGACATTCTTAGGAGAGTCAGACCATTGCTTGACCGTGTGAGGCAAGGTTGTCTCAGCCTTTCAAGGAGTGACAAGGTGCGCGTTGACGACCAAATCATCCCATTCACAGGCCGCTGCCCAGGTAGGCAGTATGTGCCAGGAAAGCCAAACCCTACTGGCCTAAAGATTTTTGTACTTGCCTCGCCAAACGGTCTAGTCCTGGATTTCGAGGTCTATCAGGGCAAGAAAACCTTTATGGGCCAAAGACTGGGAGTTGGAGCTACATCGGTGTTGCGAATGGTTGAGTCAGTTCCTGCAGGAACTTATGTGTTTATTTATCAATATTTCACAACGATCAATCTCATGGACACTTTGCTCTCAAAGGGTCTTCCAGCAAATGGAACCATAATGAAGAACAGGCTTCCAAAGCAATGCCAGCTGCCAGGAGATTAGCAGCTGAGAAAAGAAGGGAGAGGGGCTTCAGTGACATTGGTCCGGAGGGGACCTGAGCTGGCAGTGACAAAATGGTTTGATAATAAACCAGTTCTGATGGCCTCCACTGTCTATGGTAAAGTCCAACAAAGACAAAGGTCATGTCCAGGTAAGACGGCCAGCAGTAGTCAGGGAATATAATAACAGCAAGGGTGGCGTCTTATAGTTCACTATTGAACTGAATATATTGTAATGTATTACCGTATTACAAACATTTTGTTCTTGCAAGCAACAGCTAACAGAAGAGTGTTACATTTTTATTGTTTTTGTTCAAATTGAATTTGTTCTTGAGAGAATATCACTCTAAAGATATAATCTGCTATTTTTTTCTCATTTTCTAAATTCACTTCTGTTTTCACTTAGATATCGTCCTGTTGTACTCTACAGTGGACATGCTGTGAAATTAAAATAAATATATATTTTTATTTAAATTGCAAGGTGTTTTTTTAGGCCCAAATAGATAGGAAATCACACAAAAACAGTAAGCTCGTCCAGCCTGTACAATCCAAACAGACTGATGCAGATGGTGCAGTGGCTGTTGTGCTCCAAACATCTTTTTGTAATGCAGACCAACTCCCCTCTGGTCGCAGGAGACTGCTGGCCATTCCAAGGAAACAGGGGACATCTGCACATCAAACTGTCCCAGGACATCCACATTACCCACGTCACACTGGGACACATCACCAAGGCACAGTCACCAACCGGAGAGACCACCTCGGCACCCAAGTACTTCTCCGTTTATGTAAGTCATATGTTCTATGATATTTATTTTGCAGCTGGTATATGCAATTTTCAAATGCTGAAAGAATTCTAAGATCTGTAAACCCTGCTGTCATCCTTACCATGACCTAACCATATGATTGTGTTTTGTTTCAGGGGAAGAAGACACTGGATGGAAAGGAGCATCTGCTGGGACAATTTTTCTATAACAACGATGGACCTGATTTCCAAACGTTTTCTATTGCAAAACAGAACCGCGGAAACTTCAGACACGTGCGATTACAGGTGGAGTCCAACTGGGGCAACACTGAATACACCTGTCTGTACAATTTCAAGGTGCACGGAAAACCTGCGGACCCAGCCAACCCACCCCCCACCTGCTCCAAAGACCACCTTGAATGTTAAATGATCAGGAATCTAAAACCAATCCGGCCCCAAAAAAAGATCTATACAGACAATACATTAACTGATAATTTGTGCTTTTGTGTTTTTTGTCCAGAACTGAGGCGAAGTGTTCGTCTACAGGAGTTGGGATATTACAGACCAGACGGCAAACCCACCATCAACTACAGGAAGAAACTCTACAGGTAAATTTGAATTCAGTGATAAAAGTTTAGTTTCAATGGCAGAGCACAAGGCTGTAGTAACGATGAGACTAAACTGAGACTGAACCAGGGGTGAAAACTAGTTGCTACTCATGTTTCTGTAAATAATTTTTAGTAATTAGTACTTTTACTTGTAATTGGTCAAAACTAGCAATGTAACTGTAATAGCTACATTTAAAATCATAGAAGTTACTGAGTATAACTGAGAAGTAGAGACAATAAGTATAATATTGTCTCTGCTCCTTTATACACCTATAAACACATAACCACACTGCATCACCTGCTCTGATTGGCCGGAGCTCAAAGAATATGCACATTGTGATTTAAAACAACTTAATTCAACAAAGTTTTGCATTAAAACACATCTAAAATACAACTAAAATTGCATAATATTCTAACTAGTAACTAATTCAGTTGAGTATTTTTAATGCATTCTTTTACTTTAGTAGACATTTGGCCACACTACTTGTGCTTGTAATACACTAAAAAGTGTATTTTTAGTCAAGTAACTGTAATTTTAACTAAGTCATGTCAGTATTTTTCCTTCACGAAACCAGGACTAAACCAGGACTAAACCAGGACTAAATCAGGACTAAACCAGAACTAAACCAGGACTAGAACAAAACCCAACCAAGTCCACAATATCAGGACTAAACCTAAACTCTTGGTTCAGATTTGGTCCATTAACTGTCCCAGATTAAGTGTACACTTAAATGAAATGACAAATACCAAATGTCTTTTTTCTTTTTTGCAGAGAACAAAATCATAAACCAGTTGCAATTCAACGGTTTTATGAGGCTGAAATCTACAGACCGCTCCGGACCCTGCACCTTCCCTTCTGTCTCATACTGATAATGATTCTGATTTTCACCATGAATCATTTGTCTGTTGGACCAGAGACACTCCCGGCCACAGAGGAAGGTCCTCCTGATACAGTCCAGGTAATTTATGGTAGATAAATGCATTCTGTCTTTTGAATCCAAAGATGTCATCCTTACCATGACCTAACCATCTGACTGTGTTTTGTTTCAGGGGAAGAAGACACTGGATGGAAAGGAGCATCTGCTGGGACAATTCTTCTACAACAACGATGGACCTGATTTCCAAACGTCCAAACGTTTTCTATTGTAAAACAGAACCGCGGAAACTTCAGACACGTGCGATTACAGGTGGAGTCCAACTGGGGCAACACTGAATACACCTGTCTGTACAATTTCAAGGTGCACGGAAAACCTGAGGACCCAGCCAACCAACCCCCCACCTGCTCCAAAGACCACCTTATGTTTGGGTGGATTACATTTACTTTGGTAATGTTGGTTCCTGTTGTTGTTGCGGTGCAGCACATTTGAGGAGCGCACCGGGAAATGTGCGGGAGTGTGAACGCGCACAGGGCGCGCGCGCATGTGTTGGAAAAAAGTTGGTTGTTCAATAAAGAGACGAGCTGTGCACTGTCCTGCCATGTTGGTGATTGTAGCAAGGAAAACAGCAAGAAAGTCAATAGATCAAATCTAACTAAACCGCCGTACTCACGGCCTCAGGAGACTGGTGAGACCAATATTTTAGGGTTACACTAACCTTACCTCTAAAACCAACCACGGCTCAAGAACCATCTCAGCAGCCCTAATGAGCCTAGCATCCAAAACTAACATTCAAAAGCTAAAACCTGAAGCTAAAACCATCCCAGCTGGAATTCTCAAACACATCTAATCAGGGAAGCTGTAGTTCATAATACTTCACCATAATTAAGCTTGAACAGGGTGGACGGGCTGGCCTTGTCTACAGAGGTCAGCAAGTCCACCGTTTCTTTTCTTAAGCTTACAGTGAATTTTCCAGTGTAAAAAATCCATAGAAAGAGTTTATTAACTTTTTAAGAGTAAATATTACAAAACTTACAGTGAAACTCCCTCTAGTGTAAACCCGTCAATGTCATAATTGCACTCTGAAGCTCTGCCTCCATACTTCTTTCCAATTTTTTCGAGCCCGCCTTTGGCAAGTGGCTGCTACATGTCTCAAGTAAATAGTAGTTTTGCAATTTCAACTATATTTCACATATAAATGTGCTAGAAAGGATGAGCATGGCACACTTTTTTGTTTAACTTATAATATTTAATACATATGAAGTGGTTATATGGAGCCCGCGCAAGGTGCAGTTGGGCTAGCTAGTTTAGGAGGAGAAAGAAACGGACACTAGCCCTTTGAAAATTGTTCCATAAGGATAATTATATTGTAAGGATTTACATCGATGGGGTAACTTTAAAGTATCACCACCAAAAATAAGCTTTTATTCTCTTTAATCGTAATTTCAATACTAATGGTGACCAGGTATTAGACGGAGACACATGCTGCTACGTTAACGCCCTGTCTCCGTTTATTTCATGGTCAGAGTGGGCACATGTCTTTACTACACATAGCAACACATAGTAAAGGGCGACTTGAAATTATAATTTGAAATTGAATATTGCATTTTTAACTAATAAGTAGTTAGAGAGCACAATTTGATTGAATCTTGACTGTGCTATGGAGCAGATTGTGACAGGGGCGCAGAGGCGGACCATGAAGTAGTCAGTGACAAAGGGCCATGTTAGCGGGAGTTTTCTTAAGGGTTTGCTCTGCTCATAATGAGCCCAATGGAACCGTACCTAAACACGGTGGACATAGTTTCTCCGCTCAAGCGTTAGCGCTGTTTACATGAATAGCTGATGTCCGGTGTGATGACGTAACCAGACCGGTGCTGTGTTTTTATCTGTGCAGGTGTGCGTGCAGGCAACAAAATCTGCCATAATCGTTCCTGAGCACGGCGGTTGTTTTGTTTAATATTCATTATGTTATCTGTTCAGTGTTGTATTGGCTTGGTTGTCGATAAAGTTTATACAAGTCAGGCGCATCACTTCCTGTTTTGTTAGCCCTTTAGAAAGAGGGAAGGCACATGGCTTGCAGCTAGAGGGAGAATCCAGTTGCATCTATGGTTACGGACTGATAAACCAATGTCGTAAGTTACTTTAATTCGAAATACAAGAGCTTATGTTTATAAATCAATGTTTATTTTGTGTAATTTTTAAATAATTTAGGTTAAAGGGGGCATGATGATTGTAATATAGAAATGTGATGTGGGAATGGTTGCTGCTAATGGGGATTGCACGGAGGTGATGGTTGTCATGTTCTATAATGAATGTAAACTGAAAATGTTTTTGACCACAGTTTTCACTCCATGTCATGGTAAAGGAGTCTGCATTAAAGCTACAAAATACCACATCGACTCATCGCTTTATTGTGAATGGAGTTTAGCATGGTGTTTATTCCATGGTTGTTGCACCTGGTTGAGAACACTAAAGCGGTGCCTTCAAAATAAAGTGAAAAGTGCCTTAGCATTAAAAGCATTTATATTTTTTTCAGAGAAAATCCTACTAAAACTTAAAATAGCCAATGTCCAAAAGTTTGTTCGAGTTCCAGAGCTGAATCTGAGAGCATTTCTGGATGCAGGTAAGCAATATAGTGTAATGACAACATTTTTAATTTGTATCTGGTAGCTAATGTAAACTCACAAAGAAATGTGCATAAACTGCTCAAATATCAGAACAGTACTAATCTTTACTGTCAGATGTGCTGGGATTACAGCATTACAAACATTTTTAAAGAGGAAAAATAGATATTTTAATAATTTTATTATCTCCAGTGCAAAAATAATGTTCGGTGGCTGAGTCACATTTTAATTCCAAATTGTTCATACTGTTATTTTATTTCTTTTTAGCATTTATTAAGTTCGGCGTTTCACCTGTGACAGAAGGTGTGCGCATCCTTGACAGTTCTGGAACTGAGCTTGACGAGGAGGTTTTCGAGGATGTGGTAAAAGATCCTCAAACCGGTGTTCTGACCATCACATATGATACTGGTTTGTAATGTGTGTAAAACATGACTTTATCTTGCTTTGGTAACTCTTGAATTTTTTCTTGTAAAGTGTTGAGTCTGCAGTGGTGACTCTCAGGACACAATCATCCTTCCTGTTAGTCCTGCTACGAAGCGTCAGCGGTTGGGTGACGAGGCTAAGCATGTATGACTTAAACGAAAGTGTACAGCTCAAATACTGTAAACATGCATTAGCATATGCTGCACATTTTGAAGTTGTTGGTGGTAACACCCATTTTCTCTTGTCTTTTTGATATACTTGGTGAAAGGCATTCTTTCTAAAAAGCCCGGGGGGGAAGGGTAATAATGGAGCACAATCGAACACAGTATTTGACAGATGACACAGGAAAAAAAAATGGTGAACATTCTTGCAGCTTTTTTTTTTTTTTTTTTATCCGCAGCTTTTAATATATAGAAATGCTAATGTATCTGTCTTATTGTGCAGTACATCTCCACCCAAACAAGTGAAAGAAAAATATGCCAGAGGGATTGTGAATTTGTTCCCCCGTCTCTGGGACCCCTTTTCAGAAAATGGGCATATGAGTTGTATATTTCAGTGAATTACCTTTTACCTTTATTCACAAAAAGTATATATTTTTTCTTTTTTTGGCTACATCCAGGAGCATTATTATGATGGTAAAAGTGACAGTGGCTACTTGGCTTGGAGGCTTAAATACATTCAAAGATGCAATGCCCAAGAAAGAAGATCAGTTGAACTTGTAACTTCAGAATATTATTTACTCTTTTGTTTTGCAGTTATCTTGATTGTTATTTGTGTGTCCTAGCCTCTTCTAGTGAAGGAATGAGTGGTGAAGAACTGTTGGGAGGACCAACTGCCAGACGGGAGTTCCAGTATCTTCCAGAGGCACCTCTGAGTGACGAAGAATGTCGAGGAGCCATGTCACTGATGACACATTCAGCTGATGAAAACACAGTAAAGAAGAAAATTAAGCAAACTTTTGCTTATCGGCGAAGCATGGTCCTGGACTCCCAGTTATCAAGCAACGTACTGTCACACTTTCCACGATTCAAAGATGTCACAAGACTGGTAATTATCAAAAAAAGAGAATGTGTATAAACTTTTTGGAATTAAGAATAGATTATATCTAAATATCAGACATCATTATTATGTGCATATTTTATCAGTAAATAATTCTGTAAAATAGGTCTACTCAATTATCTAGGCTCCATTAATATTATAAGTCATATTACAATGACATATATTCCTATTTTACGGATAACTTTCAAATTTTAGATTTTTATTTTAATTTTCCGCTTACAAATATGTATTTTCCTATTCCCATTGAATTCATAATTAGATGCCTAATTTCAGACACCAGTGGAGGGTGTACCTGAATAAAGGCCAGGTGAGGGAGGAGTAAGGGCAGGGACAGGTTTCACATCTGCCATCTACTGATAAAATAAATCTGATCTGATAAATTTAAGCTTCATGGTAAATCAAAAGGTGCCATCAGCTGAGAATTTATGTAGGCCTGAACTACTCTGTTCTCTTAATGCAGATCGAAGAAGGTTTTGTTCTGATGTTTGGTGAGATGTATCTGGCAAGCTTCTGGAGAACTGGCAATGAAAACAATGTTTACGGAGAAGATAATCAAGCAGTGCAGAAAGCTTCCATCTACCACAGACCTGGATGACATTATATTGGCTGCAGATCCTCAGAAGGATGACGCTGGTGGCGCTGATTTTGGTAAATTATTGGCCAACTTTTCAAATTCTTTAACATGCAAATGTCCTGTGTGAGATTTAAAACTCAATTCAAAACTAACATCTGTTTTAAGAAATTTTCTCTTTTTTTAAAGGCTGGGATAGTAACATTTCTTTTATTTTGCTGCTTCTGCATCTTGTTCCACCCACTGCTCAAGGCCATAAGAAACCAGGGAAGATGTCAGCATCTCGAGCAGAAAAACATCTTGTGGTCTTCAAGAAGGTGTGCATGGTTTCTTGGTCAGATTGTGGCTTACATAATTGAAAAAGATATATTTTTGTTTGATTCTAATCATGTTAGCCAGTGTGCAGCTACCTCCATGTCATTTCCTGTCTAAAGATTAACTTTATGCTATTATTAAAAAACTAAGCAACTTTTACATGTTTTTTTAGAGTGGCACAAGTATTGAAGAACATCTCGACACCATCACTTCGAGCACTCAGCCTTACCTCCTCGCAGTTGGCACCCAAAGGAACAGGATCAGCCAGTACTTCATTATCTTGGACAAGAATGTCATCCCTTGTATGTCTAAGTCTTCTTTAAGTGCTTTTGATGAATTGTTCAAGGCACATTTTATGTTTGTCACATCATACCACACCATGTTGCACAACATGTACACATTCATACAGACCACAGTTTACAATATTGATGTTGGCAAGGTGTGACCTCGTATTGCAGAAATAGGAGCAAGGTTACTTCATTAGTGTTTCTATGAAGTGCAGTGTTTGCTGGGCTGAGTTTGAGAGTTCAAATTTGCTTGTTAGGCATATCAAACTGTTCCATGGGTTTCTTACAGGAAAAACCCTCAGTCTTAGATGTGTTGAGACTGGATGTGGTTGTATTTTTGGTTCCTTCTTTGGGTTTAGAAAGCACTTAAATGCCAAGCACACTGACCATACTGCACTAGCTACTGAATTGGCTGATGAAGTCTCAGATTGTGGCGTTAATTGTCAAAGCGAGGCACACATGATTTACACACATGAAGTCTTCAACTTCCTATCAGCTTCAACCGTCTAACAAGAGCACTCTGGATATGTGTGCCTCTGCAGTTGCACAGCTCAAGGCAGCTGGTTTAAGTCAGTCAACCCTGAATGGTTTTGTTTCTTGCATGGAGGAAGCTTTTTCTGAGATCCATGCTCAGGCTAAAAATGCAGCTTTACAGTGTTTGTCTTCACAGGATACAGAAACTGTGAACAAAATTGAGCAGTCCTTTCAGATGCTTGACAATCCATTTACACCCATAAATTCAGAAAGTAAACAAGTAAAACATTTTGCTGAGAAATGGAGAATTGTTGACCCTGTTGAAAAGGTTCTTGGCACACGATTTGACAGTAGAAGAAGCAAAGCTTCTGGTGCCTATGAGCAAGTGGTTGTTACTGATAAATTTGCATACATCCCCATTTTGGAAACCTTAAAATCAATATATCTAAACGGCATATATTTGGACATGATGGATGCTACCTATTTGAAGGAAAATCCTCTCTTCTCTCTGAAGAAAGATGCTTTGCAGATTCAGTTATTTTATGATGATTTTGAAACTGCAAACCCTCTAGGCTCTAAAAAGGGCATTCACAAATTGGGTGCCATTTATTTTACATTGAGGAATTTCCCACCAGTTTATAATTCTTCACTGTTAAATATCTACTTGTGTGCTCTTTTTCACTCCTAAGATGTCAAGCGGTATGGCTTCAATGCTGTACTTGAGCCTCTCATCAGTGATCTTAAAATTCTTGAGAGTGAGGGTCTTAAAGTTCCCATGTCTGATCATGTAGTTAATGGAACAGTAGTTCAAGTTAGTGGGGACAATCTTGGCTTGCATAGTATTTTTGGCTTTGTGGAGTCATTTGGGGCTCACTATTGCTGTCGCTTCTGTGTTCTAGAAAAAGAAAAATTCCAAACTGTATTCTGTGAAGACGATACTGAAGTAATATTAAGAACTGTTGAGTTACATGCACAACATGGTCAAACTATTGAGTCAGATTCTACACTGTCTCATGTATTTGGTATGAAACACAGCCAACAACTTTGCTGTTGATGTCATGCATGACATTCTAGAGGGTGTTGGGCAGTTTGAGATGAAGCTTATTCTCCAGTACATTCAAGAAAACTACATTAGTGCGGAACAGCTAGCAGGTAGAATACATTCTTTTCATTATGGTTACAATCAGCAGCGAAATCGTCCACCAGGAGTCACATTGTGTGATGGAAGCAATGATTTTGGACTTAACGCTATACAATCTTGGTGCTTATTGCACAACTTGCCACTATTGTTTGGGGATTTAATAGAGACAGGAGATGAGCAGTGGGAACTTCTATTTTTGCTTCTCCAAATTGTCAACATTATATTTTCTCCTGTTCTTTCTAAAGGTATGACAGTATACCTAAAATATTTAATCGCTGATCATCATAGATTTTTTAAGTTCTTATTTCCAACAAAAAATCTCCTTCCGAAGCATCATTTCATGCACCACTATCCCCATAGCATAAGGAAAGTTGGTCCAATCCTCCACTTATGGTGCATGCGCTATGAAGCCAAATATAACTTCTTTTAAAAACTGTTAAAAAGCTTCAAAAACATCACTCTGACTTTAGCCAAGAAGCACCAGACTTGTATGGCATTGTACCAGGAGTCTTTTACCAAGGAACAGCTGACTTTAGGTCCAGGAAAGGTCATTCCACTCTGTCAGATCATAGAAGGTCCAGATATTGCTTCCAAGTTGGGATGTGACTTGTCAACAAGTGTGTTTTCTGTTAAGTGCGTTAAATGTCAAGGCACAGAATATCATCCAGACCGCATTGTTTGTACGGAGGTAATTTCTGGAATGCCTGTGTTTTGTATGATCAAAGCCATTTCTGTTATCAATGAGACTGTTGTCTTCTGTGGTGAACTGATGTACACTGTCTATTTTGACCAACATTTCTATGCTTCTAAGATCAGATGGCATCCACACACAGTTTCAAAGGTTTTAACAGTGAATCAGTTGTGTTACTACAAGTCATTTGATGTTCAAATGAAGTATGGAACCTAGGATTCTACTCTATATAGTGTTGTATGTGTTATTAAAATCACTCTAATAAGTGTCATTATTAGCACTGCAAGAGAGTAAACAATGAACAATACTTTTAGTACTATTGACTCTGTGTAGAGTAAAAAATCCACTATTCTGAAAACACTGCTCAGTGTCATCAGCAAAACCTCCAAAAGGAACTAGTGCAACTGTTTTGGTCTGTACCAAAATGGCCGCCATCTCAAGCTGTTGCATTTTGTAGCTTACACTGGCCAAAATTTAAGTTCATATCATAGACTCTGGTCCTACCCATGTGTATATGAAGGCTGCTCTAACTAACCTGTCCTGAGTTTTGTTTCCACAGCAACCATCATTACATTACCATCATCAACTAGGTTAGACTTTGATTAGCCCTCGGTTAGGTTCAAGTTCAGACCTTGTTTGGACATTCTTTAGTTCTAGTAGTCAATAGACCTGGTTTGGATCTGGTTTAGACCTGGTTCAGACCTGGTCCAGTCCTGGTTTTGATCTACGCCTCTACTACCCAAAGAGAAAACTCATGTGAACCACTCATATTCGGGATATGAGTGGTTCATGTGAGTTTTCTCTTTGGGTGATGGGGCGCTCCCTTACAAAAAAGTTGAGAAGCTCAGTCACATGGGAGGAGCTCGGAGTAGAGCCACTGCTCCCTTAGGAGGAGGATGAGAGTCCCTGCTTAGACTGCAACTACAAGGCTACGGAAAAGAGAGAGAAGATGGACAGAATCCTGAAGACTGGAACTACAATTTTTGAAAATAAAAATAAATAAACTGGACCCTATTGTTTGTCTTAATTTCTCTGTTAATTAAAAAATAGATATATATTGTGAAAGAATTCTACTGCATCCACAGATTTAGGTGAATAACAAATTAAACGCTGCATTGCTTCTAGTCTTAATCTTCGATCAGTTTCAACTGAGAAAACTTTACAATTTTACAGGCAGAGAATAGTGAATAAAACTGCACAAAGTTTAAATCAAAACCATACAGCTATAATTTATATTATGTATTTATGCAACAAAATAAGATTGATGAAAAACATTTAAGCAATGACTGTAATTTAAAGTTAATTTAAGCAGGCCTATACAATATCAAACAATAGATCAGTTTTAAAGTTGCATTATGTAATGTTTCTGGTGGAGAGTAGTCTTACTAAAATGTTACTGCATTGCGTGAAATGTTCCACAGTATAATATCATTATTATATAGTACAATATAAACTTATCATTTTTTTATTCAGTTACATTCAATTAAGCAAGTCAGTTGCTTGTCTCCATGGAGATTGCAAAATTGCACTGAGGAATAATAACCGTACAAAAATATCAAAAATAAGATACTAATCCATTCTAAAACTAGTATAGAAACTCATTTAAGCAGGTCCCATTGACAGGACAGAAATGAACCTTTCCTGAATATTTTTAGAATGATCTTGAGCTGTAGCAGAACAAGTGTAAGACACACAGACTAGTATACACACATGGACCACTATGGAACCAGGATGACAGAGGAATTACACAGATATAAAGCCACATGGTAACACAAAAGAAACATACATTCTATTGTCTAAATAAAGAATGTGTGTGTGTGTGTGGGGGTGTGTGGGTGTGTGTGTGTAATGATAAGGTTTCATTTGAGAAGTAACGTTTTGTGTAATTACACCTTCACGCCAGTAGGTGGCGCTTTGTTCGGGGAGACGGTTTTGTGGGGTCAGAGATCCTCCCTACTCCAATATGGCAGAAGCGTGGCAAAGAGCAAACTTCACTGTTGCGTCTCTCTTCATTTCCCTGTGTTTTACAGGTTGCTATCCTAGTACATAAAGTACAAATAACAAACACAGCAAACTGTGGGGAAGTAATTCATTCAGTAAATGCTGTATTTTTTTTCAGTTTTGAGCATTGTAAAGATACGTGAAAAAACGGGTTAAGGTGAGTCTGTAACCGCCATTTTGTGTTGAATGTGCACTTGGTTTAAGCTTTTAGTAAATCTGCTCCATAAGACTCTGACATTGGTAAAAATTGTTAAGTTGTAAAGTTTGAGCAAATGTTTCAGAAAGTTAAAAATGTAAAATGTCTCAAGCTAAAAGCTAAAAGCCAGTCTATGAATATGGGGTATTACCATGCAATTCATGAGCCGTTTTGATAGCGGTGATACAACTAATAAACATTAAAAAGCAGTCCAGCTGCATGGGTAAAAGGTTAAAAGGGCATTGTAATTAGAACAGTGAATGACATTAAATGACAATATAATATTTTATAAATCAATTCAATAATGAATTTTGTGAAAATGTACATGATATTTTATTACATGATTGTGAAATAAGAAACAGTTGGAAAACTGATTACTGAAAGTACATGATTGTATTAATAAATATGGCAGAAGCATGGCAAAGAGCAAACTTCACTGTTGCCTCTCTTCATATCTCTGTGTTTTACAGGAACATTTAATCTGCCCAACAGGCCCAGAACCTGGGTCTGTTACAAACAACGGAAATATGCAATACACTTTCAGCCTGATGAACAAGTCAAGATTTAGTTTACTAGAGTTGACAAAAATATAAAAAATGAGACACTAATACAACTAAAAGCAGTATTGAAACTAGATACTCATTTACGCAAGTATAAATACTAAAAAAAGTCACATCAACATTCTGTGAGCATCTAATGCTCTGCTCACATGAGGGGAAGTCATGAGTCAGGAATGGCCCAAAATAAACAGGATTTGACTGATGCTGACAAAAGAATATGGTCAATAGAACTGCTAGGTTAAAGATGCAATGTGTAACTTTTCTGGTGTAGGGTTTGCCACCTGCTTGTTATTGCTTTTCTTGGAATGTTCTCCATTACAGTATGAAAGTTGCATATTTTGCATTTAATTAATTACCAGTGTTTTAGTGCTCAAAAATACACTGAAAAGCATGAATTCTTATTGAGAATGGGGTCTCTTCTTTCCACAGATCTGACGTGTAACTTACGTCCTTGTTTTCTTGGACATAGATAAATGTAATGACATACTGTGAACAATTAAAGCAATCTAGGTAAAGCAATATCATGTAGCGGATCCTTCACCAGAAAAATTACATAGTGCACCTTTAAAGATAACTATCAAAAAACCTGGAAACAGCTGATAAAAATTACATTAAAACGTTTCAGTAAACTTCAAAACAAAGGTGTGAAGTAAATGTGGTTAACTTTAAAGTTCATTCTGTTGTGTGCAGTAATTGAATCTCAACAAAGACATTTTGGCACATAATGGATTGCAAAAATATCTTATTATTGTTCATCAGGATAAGAAACATATAAATTATAATATAATAAACATATATTTTAATTCATATTTTTATTTCAAAATTTTACACGCAGAACTGTTTTGTCGTTTAAAAAAGAAAGAGTGAAATGAAGAATGGTATAAACATTTGCACATTAAAACACCAGTATGAAAATGACCAATGGAAACAGTGCATTGAAGCTATTTTAAACTGTACAATTGAATATATTATTTATGCTTGTATTGGTTTTTAAATACGACCTGCTCATTTGCATAATGCTGTCATCGGAATGTGATCGCTATAGTAACCGAAAGCCGGGCCGTGATTGGCTGCAGCTCATGACATCACAGCTTCACTTTGTGACATCACAGCTTCACTATGTGACATCATCACAGACCCTTAACTTAAGGTCTCAGACTTGACATTTGTTCATTTTAGTTCAGGCTTTCAAACAAGTAACACGTGTATTTTGAGAGAGCGAGAAGCAGGCGATTTAATCGAATTCACTGATAACACTTTTGTCTAATATCACTTTTGTTGGACAAAATCAAGAAAAAATCCACTACAGAAATGGATCCTGTCGACCAGAAAAACAATTCAACCAACAGTAAGTTCAAGTCCGAATCTCTACTTTGAGAAGAGAGTGTAAAATGTTAAAATGCAACATCATTTTTGGTTCAAAATCGTTGTTTCGGGTTAAATACAGATCTGACAGTTTTATTGAAATAATAACTTAAATTGTGATTTTAGACAATACATTAACTGATAATTTGTGCTTTTGTGTTTTTTGTCCAGAACTGAGGCGAAGTGTTCGTCTACAGGAGTTGGGATATTACAGACCAGACGGCAAACCCACCATCAACTACAGGAAGAAACTCTACAGGTAAATTTGAATTCAGTGATAAAAGTTTAGTTTCAATGGCAGAGCACAAGGCTGTAGTAACGATGAGACTAAACTGAGACTGAACCAGGGGTGAAAACTAGTTGCTACTCATGTTTCTGTAAATAATTTTTAGTAATTAGTACTTTTACTTGTAATTGGTCAAAACTAGCGATGTAACTGTAATAGCTACATTTAAAATTAATTTTAAACCAGGACTAGAACAAAACCCAACCAAGTCCACAATATCAGGACTAAACCTAAACTCTTGGTTCAGATTTGGTCCATTAACTGTCCCAGATTAAGTGTACACTTAAATGAAATGACAAATACCAAATGTCTTCTTTCTTTTTTGCAGAGAACAAAATCATAAACCAGTTGAAATTCAACGGTTTTATGAGGCTGAAATCTACAGACCGCTCCGGACCCTGCACCTTCCCTTCTGTCTCATACTGATAATGATTCTGATTTTCACCATGAATCATTTGTCCATTGGACCAGAGACACTCCCGGCCACAGAGGAAGCTCCATTGGAAAACTTTGCTCTTTTGTCACATCGTAAGTATCAAACATTTAACAAATATGTCCATTGTATTGAATTGAAAGTACTGGTACTCACAATACCTTTATTCATTTTTGTCAGTACTACAACAACTGACCTAACCCTTTGTTTGTGTTTCTCTACAGAGGCCACAGTTCTCAGATTGCGCTCGTCCAGCCTGTACAATCCAAACAGACTGATGCAGATGGTGCAGTGGCTGTTGTGCTCCAAACATCTTTTTGTAATGCAGACCAACTCCCCTCTGGTCGCAGGAGACTGCTGGCCATTCCAAGGAAACAGGGGACATCTGCACATCAAACTGTCCCAGGACATCCACATTACCCACGTCACACTGGGACACATCACCAAGGCACAGTCACCAACCGGAGAGACCACCTCGGCACCCAAGTACTTCTCCGTTTATGTAAGTCATATGTTCTATGATATTTATTTTGCAGCTGGTATATGCAATTTTCAAATGCTGAAAGAATTCTAAGATCTGTAAACCCTGCTGTCATCCTTACCATGACCTAACCATATGATTGTGTTTTGTTTCAGGGGAAGAAGACACTGGATGGAAAGGAGCATCTGCTGGGACAATTTTTCTATAACAACGATGGACCTGATTTCCAAGCGTTTCCTATTGCAAAACAGAACCGCGGAAACTTCAGACACGTGCGATTACAGGTGGAGTCCAACTGGGGCAACACTGAATACACCTGTCTGTACAATTTCAAGGTGCACGGAAAACCTGCAGACCCAGCCAACCAACCCCCCACCTGCTCCAAAGACCACCTTGAATGTTAAATGATCAGGAATCTAAATCCAATCCGGCCCCAACAACCAACTCAGTAGTTCATAATTCTTCACCATAATTAAGCTTGAACAGGGTGGACGGGCTGGCCTTGTTATGAGGTCAGCAAGTCCACCGTTTCTTTTCTTAAGCTTAACATGGTAAGTGGCTTGAAACTACAACCCATTGCAAGCATTTCTTGGGTGATTTTGAGGTTTAAAACAAGACAATAATGAGAAGAGAAGCACATATTTAATAGACTGTGGATGTATTTGTAGTTTACCTTTGCTAAGATATCCACAAGGCAAAACCTCCAAAAGAAACTAGTGCAGCTGTTTTGGCCTGCACCAAAATGGCCGCCAACTCTAGCTGTTGCATTTCGTAGCTTACATTGGCCAAAAGTTCATATCATAGACCTTCTTGTTCAAGTTTAGACGGTGTTGGGACATTGTTTGGATCTAGTATCGTTGTTTGATTTTCCTGTTTGTTTTTGTGTGTAGGCAGCACGGTGGCTGAGTGGCAACACTCATGCCTCACAGCAAGAAGGTTTGGTTCGATCCCCGGGTCGCCCAGGCCTTTCTGTGTGGAGTTTTGCATGTTTCTCCCCGTGTCTGGATGGGTTTCCTCCGGGTACTCCGGTTTCCCCCATCAACCAAAACATGAACGCCCTTCGAGACAACTGTTGTTGTGATTTTCGGCGTTACAAAAATAAAATGAATTGAATTGAATTGAATAGTAGTCTATAGACCTGGTTTGGATCTGGTCCAGTCCAGGTTTTGATCTACGCCTCTAATACCCAAAGAGAAAACTCATGTGAACCACTCATATTCGGGATATGAGTGGTTCATGTGAGTTTTCTCTTTGGATGATGGGGCGCTCCCTTACAATCCATTTACACCCATAAATTCAGAAAGTAAACAAGTAAAACATTTTGCTGAGAAATGGAGAATTGTTGACCCTGTTGAAAAGGTTCTTGGCACACGATTTGACAGTAGAAGAAGCAAAGCTTCTGGTGCCTATGAGCAAGTGGTTGTTACTGATAAATTTGCATACATCCCCATTTTGGAAACCTTAAAATCAATATATCTAAACGGCATATATTTGGACATGATGGATGCTACCTATTTGAAGGAAAATCCTCTCTTCTCTCTGAAGAAAGATGCTTTGCAGATTCAGTTATTTTATGATGATTTTGAAACTGCAAACCCTCTAGGCTCTAAAAAGGGCATTCACAAATTGGGTGCCATTTATTTTACATTGAGGAATTTCCCACCAGTTTATAATTCTTCACTGTTAAATATCTACTTGTGTGCTCTTTTTCACTCCTAAGATGTCAAGCGGTATGGCTTCAATGCTGTACTTGAGCCTCTCATCAGTGATCTTAAAATTCTTGAGAGTGAGGGTCTTAAAGTTCCCATGTCTGATCATGTAGTTAATGGAACAGTAGTTCAAGTTAGTGGGGACAATCTTGGCTTGCATAGTATTTTTGGCTTTGTGGAGTCATTTGGGGCTCACTATTGCTGTCGCTTCTGTGTTCTAGAAAAAGAAAAATTCCAAACTGTATTCTGTGAAGACGATACTGAAGTAATATTAAGAACTGTTGAGTTACATGCACAACATGGTCAAACTATTGAGTCAGATTCTACACTGTCTCATGTATTTGGTATGAAACACAGCCAACAACTTTGCTGTTGATGTCATGCATGACATTCTAGAGGGTGTTGGGCAGTTTGAGATGAAGCTTATTCTCCAGTACATTCAAGAAAACTACATTAGTGCGGAACAGCTAGCAGGTAGAATACATTCTTTTCATTATGGTTACAATCAGCAGCGAAATCGTCCACCAGGAGTCACATTGTGTGATGGAAGCAATGATTTTGGACTTAACGCTATACAATCTTGGTGCTTATTGCACAACTTGCCACTATTGTTTGGGGATTTAATAGAGACAGGAGATGAGCAGTGGGAACTTCTATTTTTGCTTCTCCAAATTGTCAACATTATATTTTCTCCTGTTCTTTCTAAAGGTATGACAGTATACCTAAAATATTTAATCGCTGATCATCATAGATTTTTTAAGTTCTTATTTCCAACAAAAAATCTCCTTCCGAAGCATCATTTCATGCACCACTATCCCCATAGCATAAGGAAAGTTGGTCCAATCCTCCACTTATGGTGCATGCGCTATGAAGCCAAATATAACTTCTTTTAAAAACTGTTAAAAAGCTTCAAAAACATCACTCTGACTTTAGCCAAGAAGCACCAGACTTGTATGGCATTGTACCAGGAGTCTTTTACCAAGGAACAGCTGACTTTAGGTCCAGGAAAGGTCATTCCACTCTGTCAGATCATAGAAGGTCCAGATATTGCTTCCAAGTTGGGATGTGACTTGTCAACAAGTGTGTTTTCTGTTAAGTGCGTTAAATGTCAAGGCACAGAATATCATCCAGACCGCATTGTTTGTACGGAGGTAATTTCTGGAATGCCTGTGTTTTGTATGATCAAAGCCATTTCTGTTATCAATGAGACTGTTGTCTTCTGTGGTGAACTGATGTACACTGTCTATTTTGACCAACATTTCTATGCTTCTAAGATCAGATGGCATCCACACACAGTTTCAAAGGTTTTAACAGTGAATCAGTTGTGTTACTACAAGTCATTTGATGTTCAAATGAAGTATGGAACCTAGGATTCTACTCTATATAGTGTTGTATGTGTTATTAAAATCACTCTAATAAGTGTCATTATTAGCACTGCAAGAGAGTAAACAATGAACAATACTTTTAGTACTATTGACTCTGTGTAGAGTAAAAAATCCACTATTCTGAAAACACTGCTCAGTGTCATCAGCAAAACCTCCAAAAGGAACTAGTGCAACTGTTTTGGTCTGTACCAAAATGGCCGCCATCTCAAGCTGTTGCATTTTGTAGCTTACACTGGCCAAAATTTAAGTTCATATCATAGACTCTGGTCCTACCCATGTGTATATGAAGGCTGCTCTAACTAACCTGTCCTGAGTTTTGTTTCCACAGCAACCATCATTACATTACCATCATCAACTAGGTTAGACTTTGATTAGCCCTCGGTTAGGTTCAAGTTCAGACCTTGTTTGGACATTCTTTAGTTCTAGTAGTCAATAGACCTGGTTTGGATCTGGTTTAGACCTGGTTCAGACCTGGTCCAGTCCTGGTTTTGATCTACGCCTCTACTACCCAAAGAGAAAACTCATGTGAACCACTCATATTCGGGATATGAGTGGTTCATGTGAGTTTTCTCTTTGGGTGATGGGGCGCTCCCTTACAAAAAAGTTGAGAAGCTCAGTCACATGGGAGGAGCTCGGAGTAGAGCCACTGCTCCCTTAGGAGGAGGATGAGAGTCCCTGCTTAGACTGCAACTACAAGGCTACGGAAAAGAGAGAGAAGATGGACAGAATCCTGAAGACTGGAACTACAATTTTTGAAAATAAAAATAAATAAACTGGACCCTATTGTTTGTCTTAATTTCTCTGTTAATTAAAAAATAGATATATATTGTGAAAGAATTCTACTGCATCCACAGATTTAGGTGAATAACAAATTAAACGCTGCATTGCTTCTAGTCTTAATCTTCGATCAGTTTCAACTGAGAAAACTTTACAATTTTACAGGCAGAGAATAGTGAATAAAACTGCACAAAGTTTAAATCAAAACCATACAGCTATAATTTATATTATGTATTTATGCAACAAAATAAGATTGATGAAAAACATTTAAGCAATGACTGTAATTTAAAGTTAATTTAAGCAGGCCTATACAATATCAAACAATAGATCAGTTTTAAAGTTGCATTATGTAATGTTTCTGGTGGAGAGTAGTCTTACTAAAATGTTACTGCATTGCGTGAAATGTTCCACAGTATAATATCATTATTATATAGTACAATATAAACTTATCATTTTTTTATTCAGTTACATTCAATTAAGCAAGTCAGTTGCTTGTCTCCATGGAGATTGCAAAATTGCACTGAGGAATAATAACCGTACAAAAATATCAAAAATAAGATACTAATCCATTCTAAAACTAGTATAGAAACTCATTTAAGCAGGTCCCATTGACAGGACAGAAATGAACCTTTCCTGAATATTTTTAGAATGATCTTGAGCTGTAGCAGAACAAGTGTAAGACACACAGACTAGTATACACACATGGACCACTATGGAACCAGGATGACAGAGGAATTACACAGATATAAAGCCACATGGTAACACAAAAGAAACATACATTCTATTGTCTAAATAAAGAATGTGTGTGTGTGTGTGGGGGTGTGTGTGTGTGTGTGTGTAATGATAAGGTTTCATTTGAGAAGTAACGTTTTGTGTAATTACACCTTCACGCCAGTAGGTGGCGCTTTGTTCGGGGAGACGGTTTTGTGGGGTCAGAGATCCTCCCTACTCCAATATGGCAGAAGCGTGGCAAAGAGCAAACTTCACTGTTGCGTCTCTCTTCATTTCCCTGTGTTTTACAGGTTGCTATCCTAGTACATAAAGTACAAATAACAAACACAGCAAACTGTGGGGAAGTAATTCATTCAGTAAATGCTGTATTTTTTTTCAGTTTTGAGCATTGTAAAGATACGTGAAAAAACGGGTTAAGGTGAGTCTGTAACCGCCATTTTGTGTTGAATGTGCACTTGGTTTAAGCTTTTAGTAAATCTGCTCCATAAGACTCTGACATTGGTAAAAATTGTTAAGTTGTAAAGTTTGAGCAAATGTTTCAGAAAGTTAAAAATGTAAAATGTCTCAAGCTAAAAGCTAAAAGCCAGTCTATGAATATGGGGTATTACCATGCAATTCATGAGCCGTTTTGATAGCGGTGATACAACTAATAAACATTAAAAAGCAGTCCAGCTGCATGGGTAAAAGGTTAAAAGGGCATTGTAATTAGAACAGTGAATGACATTAAATGACAATATAATATTTTATAAATCAATTCAATAATGAATTTTGTGAAAATGTACATGATATTTTATTACATGATTGTGAAATAAGAAACAGTTGGAAAACTGATTACTGAAAGTACATGATTGTATTAATAAATATGGCAGAAGCATGGCAAAGAGCAAACTTCACTGTTGCCTCTCTTCATATCTCTGTGTTTTACAGGAACATTTAATCTGCCCAACAGGCCCAGAACCTGGGTCTGTTACAAACAACGGAAATATGCAATACACTTTCAGCCTGATGAACAAGTCAAGATTTAGTTTACTAGAGTTGACAAAAATATAAAAAATGAGACACTAATACAACTAAAAGCAGTATTGAAACTAGATACTCATTTACGCAAGTATAAATACTAAAAAAAGTCACATCAACATTCTGTGAGCATCTAATGCTCTGCTCACATGAGGGGAAGTCATGAGTCAGGAATGGCCCAAAATAAACAGGATTTGACTGATGCTGACAAAAGAATATGGTCAATAGAACTGCTAGGTTAAAGATGCAATGTGTAACTTTTCTGGTGTAGGGTTTGCCACCTGCTTGTTATTGCTTTTCTTGGAATGTTCTCCATTACAGTATGAAAGTTGCATATTTTGCATTTAATTAATTACCAGTGTTTTAGTGCTCAAAAATACACTGAAAAGCATGAATTCTTATTGAGAATGGGGTCTCTTCTTTCCACAGATCTGACGTGTAACTTACGTCCTTGTTTTCTTGGACATAGATAAATGTAATGACATACTGTGAACAATTAAAGCAATCTAGGTAAAGCAATATCATGTAGCGGATCCTTCACCAGAAAAATTACATAGTGCACCTTTAAAGATAACTATCAAAAAACCTGGAAACAGCTGATAAAAATTACATTAAAACGTTTCAGTAAACTTCAAAACAAAGGTGTGAAGTAAATGTGGTTAACTTTAAAGTTCATTCTGTTGTGTGCAGTAATTGAATCTCAACAAAGACATTTTGGCACATAATGGATTGCAAAAATATCTTATTATTGTTCATCAGGATAAGAAACATATAAATTATAATATAATAAACATATATTTTAATTCATATTTTTATTTCAAAATTTTACACGCAGAACTGTTTTGTCGTTTAAAAAAGAAAGAGTGAAATGAAGAATGGTATAAACATTTGCACATTAAAACACCAGTATGAAAATGACCAATGGAAACAGTGCATTGAAGCTATTTTAAACTGTACAATTGAATATATTATTTATGCTTGTATTGGTTTTTAAATACGACCTGCTCATTTGCATAATGCTGTCATCGGAATGTGATCGCTATAGTAACCGAAAGCCGGGCCGTGATTGGCTGCAGCTCATGACATCACAGCTTCACTTTGTGACATCACAGCTTCACTATGTGACATCATCACAGACCCTTAACTTAAGGTCTCAGACTTGACATTTGTTCATTTTAGTTCAGGCTTTCAAACAAGTAACACGTGTATTTTGAGAGAGCGAGAAGCAGGCGATTTAATCAAATTCACTGATAACACTTTTGTCTAATATCACTTTTGTTGGACAAAATCAAGAAAAAATCCACTACAGAAATGGATCCTGTCGACCAGAAAAACAATTCAACCAACAGTAAGTTCAAGTCCGAATCTCTACTTTGAGAAGAGAGTGTAAAATGTTAAAATGCAACATCATTTTTGGTTCAAAATCATTGTTTCGGGTTAAATACAGATCTGACAGTTTTATTGAAATAATAACTTAAATTGTGATTTTAGACAATACATTAACTGATAATTTGTGCTTTTGTGTTTTTTGTCCAGAACTGAGGCGAAGTGTTCGTCTACAGGAGTTGGGATATTACAGACCAGACGGCAAACCCACCATCAACTACAGGAAGAAACTCTACAGGTAAATTTGAATTCAGTGATAAAAGTTTAGTTTCAATGGCAGAGCACAAGGCTGTAGTAACGATGAGACTAAACTGAGACTGAACCAGGGGTGAAAACTAGTTGCTACTCATGTTTCTGTAAATAATTTTTTGTAATTAGTACTTTTACTTGTAATTGGTCAAAACTAGCGATGTAACTGTAATAGCTACATTTAAAATTAATTTTAAACCAGGACTAGAACAAAACCCAACCAAGTCCACAATATCAGGACTAAACCTAAACTCTTGGTTCAGATTTGGTCCATTAACTGTCCCAGATTAAGTGTACACTTAAATGAAATGACAAATACCAAATGTCTTCTTTCTTTTTTGCAGAGAACAAAATCATAAACCAGTTGAAATTCAACGGTTTTATGAGGCTGAAATCTACAGACCGCTCCGGACCCTGCACCTTCCCTTCTGTCTCATACTGATAATGATTCTGATTTTCACCATGAATCATTTGTCCATTGGACCAGAGACACTCCCGGCCACAGAGGAAGCTCCATTGGAAAACTTTGCTCTTTTGTCACATCGTAAGTATCAAACATTTAACAAATATGTCCATTGTATTGAATTGAAAGTACTGGTACTCACAATACCTTTATTCATTTTTGTCAGTACTACAACAACTGACCTAACCCTTTGTTTGTGTTTCTCTACAGAGGCCACAGTTCTCAGATTGCGCTCGTCCAGCCTGTACAATCCAAACAGACTGATGCAGATGGTGCAGTGGCTGTTGTGCTCCAAACATCTTTTTGTAATGCAGACCAACTCCCCTCTGGTCGCAGGAGACTGCTGGCCATTCCAAGGAAACAGGGGACATCTGCACATCAAACTGTCCCAGGACATCCACATTACCCACGTCACACTGGGACACATCACCAAGGCACAGTCACCAACCGGAGAGACCACCTCGGCACCCAAGTACTTCTCCGTTTATGTAAGTCATATGTTCTATGATATTTATTTTGCAGCTGGTATATGCAATTTTCAAATGCTGAAAGAATTCTAAGATCTGTAAACCCTGCTGTCATCCTTACCATGACCTAACCATATGATTGTGTTTTGTTTCAGGGGAAGAAGACACTGGATGGAAAGGAGCATCTGCTGGGACAATTTTTCTATAACAACGATGGACCTGATTTCCAAGCGTTTCCTATTGCAAAACAGAACCGCGGAAACTTCAGACACGTGCGATTACAGGTGGAGTCCAACTGGGGCAACACTGAATACACCTGTCTGTACAATTTCAAGGTGCACGGAAAACCTGCAGACCCAGCCAACCAACCCCCCACCTGCTCCAAAGACCACCTTGAATGTTAAATGATCAGGAATCTAAATCCAATCCGGCCCCAACAACCAACTCAGTAGTTCATAATTCTTCACCATAATTAAGCTTGAACAGGGTGGACGGGCTGGCCTTGTTATGAGGTCAGCAAGTCCACCGTTTCTTTTCTTAAGCTTAACATGGTAAGTGGCTTGAAACTACAACCCATTGCAAGCATTTCTTGGGTGATTTTGAGGTTTAAAACAAGACAATAATGAGAAGAGAAGCACATATTTAATAGACTGTGGATGTATTTGTAGTTTACCTTTGCTAAGATATCCACAAGGCAAAACCTCCAAAAGAAACTAGTGCAGCTGTTTTGGCCTGCACCAAAATGGCCGCCAACTCTAGCTGTTGCATTTCGTAGCTTACATTGGCCAAAAGTTCATATCATAGACCTTCTTGTTCAAGTTTAGACGGTGTTGGGACATTGTTTGGATCTAGTATCGTTGTTTGATTTTCCTGTTTGTTTTTGTGTGTAGGCAGCACGGTGGCTGAGTGGCAACACTCATGCCTCACAGCAAGAAGGTTTGGTTCGATCCCCGGGTCGCCCAGACTTTTCTGTGTGGAGTTTTGCATGTTTCTCCCCGTGTCTGGATGGGTTTCCTCCGGGTACTCCGGTTTCCCCCATCAACCAAAACATGAACGCCCTTCGAGACAACTGTTGTTGTGATTTTCGGCGTTACAAAAATAAAATGAATTGAATTGAATTGAATAGTAGTCTATAGACCTGGTTTGGATCTGGTCCAGTCCAGGTTTTGATCTACGCCTCTAATACCCAAAGAGAAAACTCATGTGAACCACTCATATTCGGGATATGAGTGGTTCATGTGAGTTTTCTCTTTGGATGATGGGGCGCTCCCTTACAAAAAAGTTGAGAAGCTCAGTCACATGGGAGGAGCTCGGAGTAGAGCCACTGCTCCCTTAGGAGGAGGATGAGAGTCCCTGCTTAGACTGCAACTACAAGGCTACGGAAAAGAGAGAGAAGATGGACAGAATCCTGAAGACTGGAACTACAATTTTTGAAAATAAAAATAAATAAACTGGACCCTATTGTTTGTCTTAATTTCTCTGTTAATTAAAAAATAGATATATATTGTGAAAGAATTCTACTGCATCCACAGATTTAGGTGAATAACAAATTAAACGCTGCATTGCTTCTAGTCTTAATCTTCGATCAGTTTCAACTGAGAAAACTTTACAATTTTACAGGCAGAGAATAGTGAATAAAACTGCACAAAGTTTAAATCAAAACCATACAGCTATAATTTATATTATGTATTTATGCAACAAAATAAGATTGATGAAAAACATTTAAGCAATGACTGTAATTTAAAGTTAATTTAAGCAGGCCTATACAATATCAAACAATAGATCAGTTTTAAAGTTGCATTATGTAATGTTTCTGGTGGAGAGTAGTCTTACTAAAATGTTACTGCATTGCGTGAAATGTTCCACAGTATAATATCATTATTATATAGTACAATATAAACTTATCATTTTTTTATTCAGTTACATTCAATTAAGCAAGTCAGTTGCTTGTCTCCATGGAGATTGCAAAATTGCACTGAGGAATAATAACCGTACAAAAATATCAAAAATAAGATACTAATCCATTCTAAAACTAGTATAGAAACTCATTTAAGCAGGTCCCATTGACAGGACAGAAATGAACCTTTCCTGAATATTTTTAGAATGATCTTGAGCTGTAGCAGAACAAGTGTAAGACACACAGACTAGTATACACACATGGACCACTATGGAACCAGGATGACAGAGGAATTACACAGATATAAAGCCACATGGTAACACAAAAGAAACATACATTCTATTGTCTAAATAAAGAATGTGTGTGTGTGTGTGGGGGTGTGTGTGTGTGTGTGTGTAATGATAAGGTTTCATTTGAGAAGTAACGTTTTGTGTAATTACACCTTCACGCCAGTAGGTGGCGCTTTGTTCGGGGAGACGGTTTTGTGGGGTCAGAGATCCTCCCTACTCCAATATGGCAGAAGCGTGGCAAAGAGCAAACTTCACTGTTGCGTCTCTCTTCATTTCCCTGTGTTTTACAGGTTGCTATCCTAGTACATAAAGTACAAATAACAAACACAGCAAACTGTGGGGAAGTAATTCATTCAGTAAATGCTGTATTTTTTTTCAGTTTTGAGCATTGTAAAGATACGTGAAAAAACGGGTTAAGGTGAGTCTGTAACCGCCATTTTGTGTTGAATGTGCACTTGGTTTAAGCTTTTAGTAAATCTGCTCCATAAGACTCTGACATTGGTAAAAATTGTTAAGTTGTAAAGTTTGAGCAAATGTTTCAGAAAGTTAAAAATGTAAAATGTCTCAAGCTAAAAGCTAAAAGCCAGTCTATGAATATGGGGTATTACCATGCAATTCATGAGCCGTTTTGATAGCGGTGATACAACTAATAAACATTAAAAAGCAGTCCAGCTGCATGGGTAAAAGGTTAAAAGGGCATTGTAATTAGAACAGTGAATGACATTAAATGACAATATAATATTTTATAAATCAATTCAATAATGAATTTTGTGAAAATGTACATGATATTTTATTACATGATTGTGAAATAAGAAACAGTTGGAAAACTGATTACTGAAAGTACATGATTGTATTAATAAATATGGCAGAAGCATGGCAAAGAGCAAACTTCACTGTTGCCTCTCTTCATATCTCTGTGTTTTACAGGAACATTTAATCTGCCCAACAGGCCCAGAACCTGGGTCTGTTACAAACAACGGAAATATGCAATACACTTTCAGCCTGATGAACAAGTCAAGATTTAGTTTACTAGAGTTGACAAAAATATAAAAAATGAGACACTAATACAACTAAAAGCAGTATTGAAACTAGATACTCATTTACGCAAGTATAAATACTAAAAAAAGTCACATCAACATTCTGTGAGCATCTAATGCTCTGCTCACATGAGGGGAAGTCATGAGTCAGGAATGGCCCAAAATAAACAGGATTTGACTGATGCTGACAAAAGAATATGGTCAATAGAACTGCTAGGTTAAAGATGCAATGTGTAACTTTTCTGGTGTAGGGTTTGCCACCTGCTTGTTATTGCTTTTCTTGGAATGTTCTCCATTACAGTATGAAAGTTGCATATTTTGCATTTAATTAATTACCAGTGTTTTAGTGCTCAAAAATACACTGAAAAGCATGAATTCTTATTGAGAATGGGGTCTCTTCTTTCCACAGATCTGACGTGTAACTTACGTCCTTGTTTTCTTGGACATAGATAAATGTAATGACATACTGTGAACAATTAAAGCAATCTAGGTAAAGCAATATCATGTAGCGGATCCTTCACCAGAAAAATTACATAGTGCACCTTTAAAGATAACTATCAAAAAACCTGGAAACAGCTGATAAAAATTACATTAAAACGTTTCAGTAAACTTCAAAACAAAGGTGTGAAGTAAATGTGGTTAACTTTAAAGTTCATTCTGTTGTGTGCAGTAATTGAATCTCAACAAAGACATTTTGGCACATAATGGATTGCAAAAATATCTTATTATTGTTCATCAGGATAAGAAACATATAAATTATAATATAATAAACATATATTTTAATTCATATTTTTATTTCAAAATTTTACACGCAGAACTGTTTTGTCGTTTAAAAAAGAAAGAGTGAAATGAAGAATGGTATAAACATTTGCACATTAAAACACCAGTATGAAAATGACCAATGGAAACAGTGCATTGAAGCTATTTTAAACTGTACAATTGAATATATTATTTATGCTTGTATTGGTTTTTAAATACGACCTGCTCATTTGCATAATGCTGTCATCGGAATGTGATCGCTATAGTAACCGAAAGCCGGGCCGTGATTGGCTGCAGCTCATGACATCACAGCTTCACTTTGTGACATCACAGCTTCACTATGTGACATCATCACAGACCCTTAACTTAAGGTCTCAGACTTGACATTTGTTCATTTTAGTTCAGGCTTTCAAACAAGTAACACGTGTATTTTGAGAGAGCGAGAAGCAGGCGATTTAATCAAATTCACTGATAACACTTTTGTCTAATATCACTTTTGTTGGACAAAATCAAGAAAAAATCCACTACAGAAATGGATCCTGTCGACCAGAAAAACAATTCAACCAACAGTAAGTTCAAGTCCGAATCTCTACTTTGAGAAGAGAGTGTAAAATGTTAAAATGCAACATCATTTTTGGTTCAAAATCATTGTTTCGGGTTAAATACAGATCTGACAGTTTTATTGAAATAATAACTTAAATTGTGATTTTAGACAATACATTAACTGATAATTTGTGCTTTTGTGTTTTTTGTCCAGAACTGAGGCGAAGTGTTCGTCTACAGGAGTTGGGATATTACAGACCAGACGGCAAACCCACCATCAACTACAGGAAGAAACTCTACAGGTAAATTTGAATTCAGTGATAAAAGTTTAGTTTCAATGGCAGAGCACAAGGCTGTAGTAACGATGAGACTAAACTGAGACTGAACCAGGGGTGAAAACTAGTTGCTACTCATGTTTCTGTAAATAATTTTTAGTAATTAGTACTTTTACTTGTAATTGGTCAAAACTAGCGATGTAACTGTAATAGCTACATTTAAAATTAATTTTAAACCAGGACTAGAACAAAACCCAACCAAGTCCACAATATCAGGACTAAACCTAAACTCTTGGTTCAGATTTGGTCCATTAACTGTCCCAGATTAAGTGTACACTTAAATGAAATGACAAATACCAAATGTCTTCTTTCTTTTTTGCAGAGAACAAAATCATAAACCAGTTGAAATTCAACGGTTTTATGAGGCTGAAATCTACAGACCGCTCCGGACCCTGCACCTTCCCTTCTGTCTCATACTGATAATGATTCTGATTTTCACCATGAATCATTTGTCCATTGGACCAGAGACACTCCCGGCCACAGAGGAAGCTCCATTGGAAAACTTTGCTCTTTTGTCACATCGTAAGTATCAAACATTTAACAAATATGTCCATTGTATTGAATTGAAAGTACTGGTACTCACAATACCTTTATTCATTTTTGTCAGTACTACAACAACTGACCTAACCCTTTGTTTGTGTTTCTCTACAGAGGCCACAGTTCTCAGATTGCGCTCGTCCAGCCTGTACAATCCAAACAGACTGATGCAGATGGTGCAGTGGCTGTTGTGCTCCAAACATCTTTTTGTAATGCAGACCAACTCCCCTCTGGTCGCAGGAGACTGCTGGCCATTCCAAGGAAACAGGGGACATCTGCACATCAAACTGTCCCAGGACATCCACATTACCCACGTCACACTGGGACACATCACCAAGGCACAGTCACCAACCGGAGAGACCACCTCGGCACCCAAGTACTTCTCCGTTTATGTAAGTCATATGTTCTATGATATTTATTTTGCAGCTGGTATATGCAATTTTCAAATGCTGAAAGAATTCTAAGATCTGTAAACCCTGCTGTCATCCTTACCATGACCTAACCATATGATTGTGTTTTGTTTCAGGGGAAGAAGACACTGGATGGAAAGGAGCATCTGCTGGGACAATTTTTCTATAACAACGATGGACCTGATTTCCAAGCGTTTCCTATTGCAAAACAGAACCGCGGAAACTTCAGACACGTGCGATTACAGGTGGAGTCCAACTGGGGCAACACTGAATACACCTGTCTGTACAATTTCAAGGTGCACGGAAAACCTGCAGACCCAGCCAACCAACCCCCCACCTGCTCCAAAGACCACCTTGAATGTTAAATGATCAGGAATCTAAATCCAATCCGGCCCCAACAACCAACTCAGTAGTTCATAATACTTCACCATAATTAAGCTTGAACAGGGTGGACGGGCTGGCCTTGTTATGAGGTCAGCAAGTCCACCGTTTCTTTTCTTAAGCTTAACATGGTAAGTGGCTTGAAACTACAACCCGTTGCAAGCATTTCTTGGGTGATTTTGAGGTTTAAAACAAGACAATAATGAGAAGAGAAGCACATATTTAATAGACTGTGGATGTATTTGTAGTTTACCTTTGCTAAGATATCCACAAGGCAAAACCTCCAAAAGAAACTAGTGCAGCTGTTTTGGCCTGCACCAAAATGGCCGCCAACTCTAGCTGTTGCATTTTGTAGCTTACATTGGCCAAAAGTTCATATCATAGACCTTCTTGTTCAAGTTTAGACGGTGTTGGGACATTGTTTGGATCTAGTATCGTTGTTTGATTTTCCTGTTTGTTTTTGTGTGTAGGCAGCACGGTGGCTGAGTGGCAACACTCATGCCTCACAGCAAGAAGGTTTGGTTCGATCCCCGGGTCGCTCAGACTTTTCTGTGTGGAGTTTTGCATGTTTCTCCCCGTGTCTGGATGGGTTTCCTCCGGGTACTCCGGTTTCCCCCATCAACCAAAACATGAACGCCCTTCGAGACAACTGTTGTTGTGATTTTCGGCGTTACAAAAATAAAATGAATTGAATTGAATTGAATAGTAGTCTATAGACCTGGTTTGGATCTGGTCCAGTCCAGGTTTTGATCTACGCCTCTAATACCCAAAGAGAAAACTCATGTGAACCACTCATATTCGGGATATGAGTGGTTCATGTGAGTTTTCTCTTTAGATGATGGGGCGCTCCCTTAGAAAAAGGTTGAGTCAGTCACATGGGAGGAGCTCGGAGTAGAGCCACTGCTCCCTTAGGAGGAGGGTGAGAGTCCCTGCTTAGACTGCAACTACAAGGCTACGGAAAAGAGAGAGAAGATGGACAGAATCCTGAAGACTGGAACTACAATTTTTGAAAATAAAAATAAATAAACTGGACCATATTATTTGACTTAACTTTTCTGTAAATTAATATATATATATAAATATATTGTGAAAGAATTCTACTGCATCCACAGATTTAGGTGAATGGCCAAGTAAACTATGCATTTCTTCTAGTCTTAATCGTAGTCTTTTATCAGTTTCAACTGAGAAAACTTCACAATTTTACAGACAGAATAGTGAATAAAACTGCAGAATTTTTTTTTAATCAAAACCAACCATACTTTACATAATTTATATTATGTATTTATGCAACAAAATAAGATTGATGAAAAACATTTAAGCAATGACTGTAATTTAAAGTTAATTTAAGCAGGCCTATACAATATCAAACAATAGATCAGTTTTAAAGTTGCATTATGTAATGTTTCTGGTGGAGAGTAGTCTTACTAAAATGTTACTGCATTGCGTGAAATGTTCCACAGTATAATATCATTATTATATAGTACAATATAAACTTATCATTTATTTATTCAGTTACATTCAATTAATCAAGTCAGTTGCTTGTCTCCATGGAGATTGCAAAACTGCTCTGGGGAAAATCTTGGCAAAGACCTGGTGAGCTAACATGTCCCTATGCTCTAATCTTAAACAAATGAACTGTTCTTAAACCTCACCTTAATCCTAACCCTAAAATTAACCTGACAGTGAAAAAATATATTGTCAAAATCAACTATTTATAGAACAGAGAAGACCATATTCAAAACACAAACTTTAATTTAATTAACTATCTTTGTGATAGGGTTGTCAACAGTATCAAAAATAAGATACTAATCCATACAAAAACTAGTATAGAAACTTATTTAAGCAGGTGTAAGTCACATTCATAGGACAGATATGAACCTTTCCTGAATATCTTTAGAATGATCTTGAGCTGGGACTTCCGGGATGGCGAGGGAGCAATCGGCAGCATAATTCCTTAGCTCCCCGATGGCCCCGGTAAAAGTATCATAACTAGAAATAAAAGTTCTCAGTAATATGTCGGGGCAATAAAAGAAAGACTAGAGCAAATCTGCAAGACATTCCAAACGAAGAAGACTCTTTACCCGCGAAGGCTGCCGCGGCTCACAAGCTAACAGAAAACGTGACCATGGATGCTATTCAAGCTAACATTATAGCAGAGATGAGAAACGTCCAAAACGATATAAAGAAGGAATTTAACGACAGAATTGACACTCTAAAGACTGAAGTCACTGGTTTTAGAGAAGAAATGGGAAAGCGTATGGACAGTTTTAATACGGACTTAAAACATGTTACACAAAGAGTCGGCGAGGCCAAGCAGAGAGTAGCCGACATGGAGGAGTTCAATGTTAACGTCAAAGATGCTCTGGAGCACACTACAAAGACAACTATCAGACCTAGAAGCCCGCTCCCACTGAAATAATATCCGAATTCATGGGATTGTTGAAATTGGAAAATGTATATCAGATAAAATGTCCCTGACCTGTGGGGTGCCCCAGGGTTCAATCCTGGGACCCCTGCTGTTCAATCTCTACATGCTGCCGTTAGGCCAGTTAATACGCAGCAATAATGTGTCCTACCACAACTCTGCAGATGACACTCAGATCTATGTCTCACTGGCAGCAGGTGAATATGGACCAGTGGATTCACTCTGCCACTGCATCGAGCAGATCAGTGTGTGGATGCAAAACAACTTTCTTCTGCTAAACTCAGACAAAAAAGACTGAAGTCATCATCTTTGGCCCACAGAAACATAGAGAAAGTGTCAGCAGTCACCTCCAGTCTCTCTCTCTAAAACCTTCAAATCAGGCTAGAAATCTAGGGGTAATAATGGACTCAGACTTGAACTTTAACAGCCACATCAAATCAATAACATCTGCAGCTTTTTACCACCTAAAAAACATTGCAAAAATCAAAGGTTTACTGTCAAAACCAGACTTAGAGAGACTTATCCATGCATTTGTCTCCAGTAGGTTAGACTACTGTAACGTCCTGCTCACTGGCCTCTCCAAACGAGCCTTAACACAGCTGCAGTACATCCAGAACACTGCTACTCGGGTCCTGACTAGAACCAGGAAGTACGAGCACATAAGTCCTGTGCTCAGGTCTCTGCACTGGCTTCCTGTAGCTCAAAGAATAGACTTTAAAGCAGCTCTGCTTGTGTATAAGTCTCTCCATGGCCTAGGTCCAAAGTACATCTCCGACCTGTTAGTGCCATATGAACCATCTCACACTCTGAGGACTTCAGGGACCGGCCTCCTGCTGGTGCCCAGAGTCAGGACTAAACATGGGGAATCAGCATTTCAGTTTTATGCAGCTAAAACTTGGAACAGTCTTCCTGAAGATGTGAGCCAGGCCTCTACTTTGACAATATTTAAATCCAGGCTCAAAACAATTCTGTTTAGCTGTGCATACGACTGAAAGGTTTTTATTCTGCACTCTTCTCTTTTAATGGTAATTTTATGATGACAAAAGAAACATGGACTGATGGACTTTTATTAGACATAGTAAAGTGACAGGAAAGTATTTGAGAAGTGAAAGGAAAGTTTTTTGTAAAGTAATGGGAAAGTTCTTAAACTGAGCAAGACAGTGTTTAAAGAGTGCGAGAGAGAGTTTTTAAAGGGGCAAACGAGTGGGTGAGAGAGTTGCAGATTGGGTGATTATTTATGTTGTGATTTTAATGTCTTTCTTATTCTGTAAAGCACTTTGAATTACCTTGTGTACAAATTGTGCTATACAAATAAACTTGCCTTGCCTTGCCTTGCCTTGAGAGAGCAGAGGGGATTTTCTTAAATCTGAGCTTTCCCTCGCTGACGCTCCTTAAGCCATACAGCGCTGTCACCGCTCTCTGGGGCCCAGACCACCGCCGAGCACTAACCCCAGATCTAATATGTTTTTTGGAATACAAGATGAAGGAGATGGTTCTCCGCTCTGCTTGGGGTAAAGAGGATATTCAGTTTAATGGAAGGCATGTATATTTTGACCAAGACTACCCCAGTGATCTGCTTCTTAAACGTAAAGCCGACAACACCGTCAGGAAAATGCTCAAAGAAAAAGGGTATCGCTTCCAAACTCTTTACCCGGCCAGACTCCGTGTGTTTTACGACTGAGGCAATGACACCGTGGTGTATAATTACGTGGAGGAAGCCACGGACGACTTAAAGAAAAGAAGGCTTTTGCAGGCATAAGCGGAAGACGCAGTGGACCCGACTCCCTCTCCCAGACCGAGGAGACCTACGTGGAAATCTGCGTGTGCAACAAAGGGTTGGAATAGAAAAGAGCTGACAAGAAGCATCCAGGACAAGTTTAAGGTGTTTAAAAGAGGCACCGTGTGATTCAAGGCAAGCTTCTGCGTGGTATAGCAGTGCAATCATTATTACATCTGCGCTCTGCTAACTGAATCACTATATCTGATTGGCCGTCAGGGAAATTGCTTCCTCACTATGCGTCACCACGATGGACAGTAGCCTCCACATGTGCTAGTCGGGCCTCCACCTCTGCTAGCTGGGTCTGCACCTCAACTAGACGAGCCTCAACCTCAGCTTGCTGGTGATTTACCACAGACTTGGGTTTCTCCCTCCACCAGTGTGGCGGCGAGTTCAGCGGAGTTGTGTAGGGGTCCAACGCGCCGGGGACGGGCGAGGAACGTTGCCTGGGCTTCCCCCTCCACCAGCACACTGGTGGCGGTGAGTTCAGCGGGGTCATGCTGGAGACCAGCGCACTGGGGATCAACGTATGGGGGACTGGCGGAGAACGTTACCTCAGATGCACTTTCAGTTACAACGATGGTAAGGTACAGAAACCCAGTAATGAAAAAGCATAGGCGTCTAAAAATATTTAATACATTAAATAATGCAAGAGCTGTCTGGGACCCATTGTTAAAGAAAAGTGGACTGTTTGGGGGCCATTTAAATGTCCGTAGTATGGTCTCTAAATGTGAACAGTATCTTCCTTTCAGCTGAAATGTCACTCACTGTTATCTGTCTTTATCGAAAACCTTCTGCTAAAATAGACTTTTATGACCATTTTAAAGCCCTCCTAAATATATGCAACCACAAAAAAGAAATAATTCTAATAGGGGATTTCAATATAAATTGGGATGACAAAAAGGACAGGAAAAAACTCAAATGAATAACTGACCAATTTAATTTCACCCAGCTAATACAGCATCCCACAAGAGTCACTCATCATTCAGCATCCAGAATTGACCTGCTCTTCTCCAACAAACCTGAAAGAATCACTAAAACACAAAATTTATTGACTGGTCTTTCTGATCATAACGCAATCTTCTGTTTGAGAAAATTAAGTAAACGTTTTGAAAATTCAATTACTAATCATTCAAATAAGCAGTCAAAATTCAATATTATACCAAAAAATCAAGAAAAAAATGTGGAAAGAGCATTAAGTGGAGAATTAATTGGGGAAATTTGTGATGACACTGACACCTGTTCAGAATTATTTCTTTAAAAAATCCAGGAAGTTAGTCAGTCCTTTTCTAAAACCACAATTAATAGGGGAAAAAAAAACTACAACTTTCTTCCATGGTTGAACTCAGAGTTTTAAATTAATGAAAATGAGGGATCAACTACTTAAAAAATCAATTAAATCAGGGTTGACCACTGATAGACTAAACTATACATCTATAAGAAATAAAGTAACATCTAAATTGCGGAGAGCTAAAGCTAACTTTTTCATCACAATAATGGAAAATGCAAAATGGAATGGGAAACAAATTTGGTAGAATAGTAACAAACTAACCATGAGACGGAAAAAGAAAGACATCAAAGATATAGAACTAAAGGTTAACAATCAGCTTGTCAATGATCCTGCTGTTTTAGCAGATGAGCTGAATCTGTTCTTCATACGATCTGTGGAAGAAATATCCAAGTGCTTTAAGTCTCCTGAGTTCTCCTATAGTCCTGAAAATGGCACTCAGCAAACTTTTAACATTACTCAGATAACGGCATCAGAAGTTATTAACATCATTAATGCAATGAAGAATAGCAAAGCTAAGGACTATCTTGACATAGACTTTCTTAAAAAATATAAAGTGGCCTTATCATGCCCCATTGCTCATCTGATTAACAGAAAACACTCTGTGGTTCCAAAGGCCTGGAAGACTGCAATTGTGACGCAGATTTTTAAGTCAGGGGATAGAACTGACATGAAAAATGATAGGCCAATCATCATATTACCAGTTTTTTCAAAGGTGCTTGAAAAGTGGGTTGCAAAGCAATTAATTGATCATATTGATAACAGCCAATCCCCCTTGCACCCCATGAAGTTTTGTTTCCGTACGTTACATTCCACTGAATCTGCAATAACAACATTCTTAGAAAAGGTTAAAGGTTATTTAGATAAAAAAAAAAAACATGTGGGAGCAGTTTTTTTAGATTTAAGAAAAGCGTTTGACGCTGTGAATCATAATGTATTACTATCAAAACTGTTCTCCTTCAACTTCTCTAACAAAACTATAAAATGGATGGAATCATAGAAAACAGTGTTCTGTGGTAAATGGGGTGGAGTCCTCTTTTCGAGATTGCCCTCTAGGGGTTCCCCAAGGGTCAATTTTGGGGCCCCTTTTATTTTCCATTTACATTAATGACCTTCCGGACACTTGTAAAGATGTGGACATACAGCTTCATGCAGACGATGCTGTGCTCTTTACAAGTGGGAACAATTTCAAAGAAGTATCTCAAATTCTTTCATCAGCATTAATACATGTTGAGAATTGGCTCACCAGGTCCTGTCTTCTATTAAACACACAAAAAACGTGTGTATGTTTTTTTCTAAGAAAAAGAAATATATAATCAGATCAAATGTGTATTTTAAAAGTCAAGAATTAAAATCAGAGAAGGAGTTTAAATATCTGAGAGTAATGTTGGACTTTGCACTTACATTTAAAAACCATGTTAAAATGGTGTCCTGAATAGTCAAATACAATCTATACAATTTTTATCAAATACGCGGGTCATTAACTAATGAAGCTGCAATGATGTTTTTACATTGTATGATCTTTTCTCACATTAGTTATTGTATAACCAGTTGGTCTTTGTCAGGTGTTACAACTCTTAAGCCAATAGAGTCCCTCTATAAAAAAATCTTTGAAAATATTGGACAAGAAACCCTTTACTTACCACAGTTGCAATGTTCTCTCCAAATACAATCTATTGAGCTTTCAGAATTTCATCAAATTTAGAAATGCCTGTTTGATGTATAAGACTTTACATGGTTTAGCTCCACCCCCACTCAGTGACTATATTAGGTACAGGTCAACTCTTTCATCTCGCTCCACCAGGGCCACAACCAGAGGTGACTGTGTATATGTTCATTAATGTGTTTTGTCCCTATTTAAAAAATAAATAAATAAACAGTGGATGGATGGTGGGTTCCCTGGGATCCCCCTCCCAACTTTGAGGGTGGATTTATACTTCACTTTCGGAGGTCACGTATGTTCCATGTTCTGGTATGTTTTTGTTTTCTTTTTCTGCAGACCTATGTGTGTTTTTCAGAGCATCTAGAGCAGGGGTGTCAAACACATTTTCACCAAGGGCCACATTTGGATCATGGTTGCCATCAAAGGGCCAGTTGTAAAGTTAAGACTGTAACAACTACTGTACTGTATGTAATATCGGTATGTTACAAATGAGAGTCTGTATTTGATTTTTCATAATATTTGTTTAAGTTTTAAATATTATATAATATTTAATTTATTTGTATTGATCTATTGACAAAGTTAAGACATTCACATTACTCCTTCAATTACAGAGCAAACATTAAGTAAACTTAACAGATAACAAATAACTATAATTATAATTACAAATATCAAATTTATTTAATTTACTTCCTTCTGAACCTTTCTCATTCAGGGTGATCTGCTGAGAACTAGGGTAACAGATCTAGCATATAAAAAAACAAACTTTAAAAACAGTAATAAAAAAATGAATAAAGGCTGTCAGTGTCACTATATTGGTGATGTTAGGAGTGAAGCTTATCATTGCTGCCTCTGAACACAAGTGCAGTCCAGTGATCATGAACTGAAAATAAAAACACAAAACACAATCAAAGATTAAACTGGAGATATTAATTTAAATACATTATGTAACATAAATGCTCACCAGTTCTGGGTGGATGTTTGACGTCGTTTTCCCCTGGTCAGCATGTCTAGGTGTGGTTTTAGGTCTTGTGCTGTAGCAATCCTCAAAACAGCACAGAGATTTTCATCAGTGATGCGTGATCTATGCTTGGTCTTGTTTAGATTAATGATAGAAAACATGTGTTCACACAGATAGGTGCTCCCAAACATAGACATAATACAGGCAGCATGAAGTCGAAGCTGTGGCATCACGTCAGGGGGAAGCAGACGGTGAAAGTCCTCGAGTGCAGCATCCTGGAACTTTGATCTCAGGCCACTGTCGCTCTGAAGCTCGATTAACTCCATCTGAAGATGATGAGGTGAGCTGTCAATATTGGCGGTGAAGGGATTAGCAAAAATGTCAAAACCTGGCTGCTGCACTCTGAAGTCAGAAAAGCATCGGTCAAATTCATTAATTAACCAGGTTACTTTGGTTTCCAACCGAGCACATGAAAAACCTGAATATGAGGTTGAAATATCCTGGCATGCAGGAAAGTGGGCAAGATTGTCCTGTTGTAGTTGAGACTTCCAGAAGTGAAGTTTACGTCGGAATGCTGAGATTGAGTCAGACATCTGCGTGATGACTTGTTTGCGTCCCTGCAGTCTCTTATTCAGTTGGGCGAGATGCTAAGTTAGATCGCACAACATGGCAAAATCACACAGCCACTTTGGATCTGACAGTTCATGCAAGACTTTTCCTTTACTTTGCATGAAAAGCGCAATTTGCTCTCTGAGCTCAAAAAATCGCTGGAGGACAGCACTTCGACTGAGCCACCTTACTACATGCTCAGTGCCCACCTCTTGTAAAAAGTTCTTAAACTGGCGGTGATTTAGGCCACGTACACGAATAAAGTTTACTGTTTTCATTACCGTGGCCACAATATCATCCATTTCCAGAACCTTTCCACACAAAGCCTCTTGATGGATAATGCAGTGATAGGTTATTAGAGGTGCGGGACAGTTTTCTTGTAGCATTTTCTCTTTCACCAGCCCAATCAAACCTCTTCTTTCGCCACACATTGCAGGAGCGCCATCTGTAGTCAGCCCCACCCATCTTTCCCACGGTAATTTACAGTTAGATATGGACTTCTTCACCGCCTCAAAAATGTCCTTCCCTGTTGTTGTCTTATGCATGGCAACTATATCCAGCAGCTCCTCAGTGACAGACAGATCTGCCTTTACAGCTGTGCTGTATCGGTGTTGTCTGTGCTTTCATCAGTGGCTAATGAATAAGCCACAAAACTGCTTGTGTCGTTGGTAATCTGTGATGTAAGATTACCTGCTATCTCTTTCACCCGGTCTGCAATGGTGTTTCTTGACAAACTCACATTTTTAAAACTCTGTATCTGGTCCGGGCACACCTGCTCACACACCTTCAGCATGCACTGCTTTATAAACGCACCCTCAGAGAAGAATTTAGAAGTGCGAGCCATTTTCTCTGCCACTATAAAGCTAGCTTTCACTGCTGCATTGTTCTTGGCTGTAGCTCTTGTAAACATATCTTGATGTGATTTTAGTTTTCCTTTTAATTCCTGGACAACTCGATGTTTTTCTTGGAGACTAAAATTAACATATTTAGTGCCATGTTTTGTGTCAAAATGCCGCCGTATATTGTACTCCTTCATCACTGACATTGTCTCGTGACATAAAAGACCGGTTTACCTCCATGAAGTACAAACATGTATTCATTTTCCCATCTTTCATGAAATAGCTGTCCTTCTGCATCAGTTTTTCTTTTCTTGGACATTTTGGGGAGATTTGTTGAGTTTTCACGGCCAGAGCGTCTTGAGGAATCAAAAGTGGGGAAACACTCTAGTTGCGGGATGCGGTCACTTCGCGGGAAACTGCAGCGCATTGTGGGAGATGTAGTAGAGGCACAGAGTCATAACATAATAATAAATTATACCTTTTAACCCCTTGCGGGCCACATAAAATGGCTTGGAGGGCCGGATGCGGCCCGCGGGCCTTGTCCTTGACACATGTGATCTAGATCTGTTTAGTTTGTACCTTTCTCTTGATGGGGGTTAGACAACAGTATACAGTTATCACTCTCAACATAAATGGTCTTCATAACCCCATTAAAAGGGCTAAAGTCATTGCTAAAATGAAAAGAGGAAAGTATCATATAATATTTTGGCAGGAATCTCATCTTTCTGCCACAGAGCATGAAAAGATAAGCAAAATGGAGTTCAAAAATATGTACTAAAGGGTCACTCTAGAGGAGTTGCCATCCTACTACCAAATAGAGTGAACTTTCAGTACACATCTCAGGTCAGTGACAAGGAAGGACGTTATATACTAGTTAAAGGATATATAGACAATAAAGAAGTGACTCTGTTAAATGTGTATAGACCTCCAGGCAAAGACGAATGCACAATTAAGAAGATTTTTGATTTTATTGTGACAGAAATATCAGGTATGCTTATATGTGGAGGGGATTGGGATGTCTGTCTTAACCCTTTTATAGATTCCTCCTGTAAAATAAAAAAAAATAAAACCCACCCAGAAGCAATATTGGTTAAGAAAATGCTTAATGAACTAGGAATGATGAATGTGTGGAGAAACTTGCATCAATCAGATAAGGGATACACTTTTTTCTCACACTCCCATCAGGTATATTTAAGATTAGATTTTTTTTTTTTTTTTTTTTTGATGTCTGACAGACATACAACTGTGAAATAGGTGTCAGAGACGTATCTGACCATGCAGGGGTGTGCTTGACCCTCCATTTGGATAATGATCGTAAAGAAATTCTATGGAGACTTAACACAAGTTTTCTAAAAGATGACAAGTTTCATGACTTTGTAGATAAGGAACTGAAAGATTATATGGATCATAATAGTATTAATGATATCTCTCCCAGCATAGTGTGGGATGCGTTAAAGGCCATACTTAAAGGTAAATTGATTATGTGGTCCTCTTTTAAGAAAAGACAAACTGAACAAGATTTTTAGAAAAAGAACACATGCAAAACAAAAACAATGATATCCTAATAAAGATTAACAAAACAAAACAAATTTTGAATAGACTATATGAGGATCAAATAGAAAAGAAGTCAAAATTTGTAAAGCAAAATTATTATGAAAATGGTCCTAAATCTAAGAAACTTCTTGCTTGGAGGATACGTAAACATCAGGCCGAAAGATTTATACATAAAATGAAGAGCCCTCTTGATGATAATATATGTCATAATCTTAAAGACATACAGAACTCCTTTGTGGCATATTATGAGCAAATGTATACCCAACCCCACTCTGCAAATGTTGAAGCTATAAATCATTTTCTTGCCTTACTTGATTTACCATCCATAAGAACCAAACAAAACTAGAGGTTAAATTGGGAAATAACAGATGAAAAAAATAGTAAAGCCATCTCAAAGTTGAAAACCAATAAAATGGCCGGAGAGGATGGTTATCCAGCCGAGTGGTATAAACATTTTCGACATTTAATACTTCTGCCACTTAAGGCTTGCTTTAATCATGTTTTAAGGGGTGGGGAGATACCACCATCTTGGAAAAGAGCAGTGATTTCAGTGATCCATAAACCAGGTAAAGACAAAATTCTATGCAGCTCTTATCGTCCAATATCTATTTTAAATATTGATTATCGAATATTTGCCACGATACTAGCTCAGAGGCTCGAGGCTATTATTCCAGAATTGACAGAATGATCTTGAGCTGTAGGAGAACAAGTGTAAGACACACAGACTAGTATACACACATGGACCACTATGGAACCTACCTGAACGAAAGAGGGACAGATATAAGACCATGTAATAAAAAAAAAGTACTATAATTTAATGTAGAAAATCACATTCTATTCTCTAAATAGTAATAATAATAATTTATTATTATCATGGTATCTGAATTGCTATTGAGTAGATTAAAATCTATTCTTAAGTATCAAAATTGACTTTTTTTATTATTGTGACAACACTATTAAGAACTGGACCTCATACAGACGTGATAACAGTTTCCAATGTTTGATACAAAGCAAGAACAGTAAATGCAAAATAGTATTTAACACTTCTGAATTTTCACTTATGAACAACTAGATAAACAACTTGTAATTCTAACTATGAGACAAAATGTATAGATGTTAATGGCTCATTTTTAAAGTTGGACTGTGTAACTTTTCTCTGCTACCTGCTTGTATAAATGTTTCACGATATAGTATAAACTTATCTATGTTTTATGTATTCAATTAAAGGCATTTTATTGTTAAAAAAGACTTGGTTGGTAGAATCAGATTTTTTGTCTCCATGGAGATTGCTTTAGTTTTAAGTTTAATGTCATTTTTTGGAATTTTCAAAGCAAAACATCTCCATGGACAAAAAAAGTCACTCCACCAGAAAACTGCTTAACAACCTCTCTAACAATTGGCTAAAACTACTGGAACAAAATGGATAAGTTAGACTCAACATTTCAGCCACCTACTATGTGTTATAAAAATAAAACTCTAAAATCCTAAAAAAAAAATACCACTTCCTGCTCACAGTTATTCTTCCCCATTAAACTTCACAGTAAACAGCGGCAGTACTCACATGTTGAAACTCACTGGGCTCTGTCTGTCTCTCCGTCTTTCTCTCCATCCACGCTCTACGATTCTGTTTGTTCGGACACTGACTCACAGCTAAAACTTCCAGTCTCCGCCTCTTCTCTCACTCCTCCCTCTCCCTCGCTCAATTCTCTCCTCCCCTTTTCTCTCCCTCTTTCTCTCTCTCGTCCTTCTGCTTCTGCCTATTGTGTCTCATCTGCACTGTCCCTCTCTCCTTTCGCTCCAATTCCTCAATGGTTGATCAAATGTGCCATATTAAAAGTCCCGTACCCAAACTGCAAACTGAACTTAGACTTAATGACTTGATCTTGCTAAATATGTATAAGAAACTTTAAAATGTCTCGGAGGAACAATTGTCTGGTTGTAGTTGTTTTACATGAGGTGTCTATTTTTATAACATCTTAATGTTTTTATTGGATGATGCGTAATCATGTACAGTTGATTGTCCCAAGGTTTCTCTGTTTAATGATTGTGAATTGTGCTGCATCTTGGCCAGGACACTCTTGGAAAAGAGACTTTTAATTGCAATAAGATTCTCCTGGTTAAATAAAGCTTAAATAAAAGATAAAACAAATAGCATTTCTTTCCATGTGTTTGAGCAAAACATGACTTGCCCCAGTACAGATATAATGTCTGACCAGCTCTTTGGGTGCGCTCACACTAGAGTGTTTTAGCGGGGAAAAAAGGTCCAGCAGCAGAAATATCTATTAAATAGTGATCCAGATATGAGTCGCTTCTCTTTATAGATTATAGATTAAACAACAGTGTGGTGGAGTGAGGGTTAAACAGGGGACGAGAGGCTTACAAACTTCTGTCGCTGCGTAAAGTCCTTGTAGAACATAAGCACGGATTCGGCGTGAGCTTTGGACCTTCTATCCTCTCCGTGCACATGACAGGGCTTACAAACATATATCATGCATGTGTGCGTACATGAGCACCCGTGCAGTGCTTTAGGTCTGGGCACAGCTGGTTTGCACTCACACTGGACAAACGTACTGCGTTTTAGGGACTTTCCATATTTGGGCAGGGTTTGATTGGGCTAGTGCAGGGGTGGGCACACTACGGCCCGGGGGCCACATAGGGCCCGGGGGCCTTATTAATCCGGCCCGCCGAACGTGACCAAATTATGGCACACTTCAGCTACATCACCCAAAGAAAAGAAAAGTGGATAGTGAGCACTGAGTGTTTAATACAGAGTGGACAACAAAATAGTTTTATAATTTTATAACTCCGATCAAAGTACCAAGGCAAGTTTTTTGCTGGCATTCAAATTAGTAAAAGTTAGCAAGCCTTTCTCTGAAGGCGAGTTTTTAAAAGAACAATTTGGAAAACAATTTGTACAATGAGCCTTGCATATTCATGATTTATGATTTGCTACATGTTACAGGCCAAATCTCTAATGTAATATATACATACACACACACACACATATATATATATATATATATATATATATATATATATATATATATATATATATATATATATATATATATATATATATATATATATATACATATACACACACACACACACATATATATATATACCCCCCCCACACACACACACACTCACTGGCTCGTGTGTCAAAAAGTTTGTCCATCCCTGTGCTAGTGTGAGTGCACCCTTAACCCCATGGAGACAGAAGGATATTATATTAGCTATATAAATGAAGCTTATTTGATCTAGGTGATATGGAAAAACACTTTCAATAATATTTTCATCAATTCAGTGATCTTTAACCCAAAAATGTTAAAATGTCTTAAACCAAAACCGTTTACTAACACAGATTGGCTGTAAACTATTACAGCTATTAAAAAGCTGATCATTGACGATTTGAAACTATTTGAGTTCGATTAAATTAAAGTTAAATTAATTGTTAAGCACTACCACATTATTCTTCAAATGTTTTTTATCACTGGGATTTTTGCAAACTGCCTGTCAGATGTGGCAAAGATATGACAATTTATTATAGCAGGAAAAAAGTACATCAAAAACAAAAGTGAATCAAAAACAAAGAAGCAATCAAAAACAAACACTTGACCTCCTCAAAGACTATTGGGAGAATCCTACCCCCTCAGTGGAGAATGTGGTGGCCTATGTGGTAAAGATGAGGCAATGTCTAGAGGAAATGTCTGCTTTGGCACAAGAGACTTTAAGGACCGCTCAACAAAATCAAATGACTTGGTATGACCGCAAGGCTAGGGAAAGAAGCTTTGAACTTGGTCAGAAAGTGCAAGCTGGTCAGAAAGTGCTTCTTCTCCTCCCCACCTCCGAAAGCAAACTCTCCTCTCCAAATGGCATGGTCCGTATGAACTCACCAGAAGAGTGGATAAGGTCACATATGAACTTTATATGCCTGACAGAACAAAACAACATCAAACATTTCATATGAGCTTGTTAAAAGAATTTCAATCCCACCAGGAATCTGTTCATTAGCTGCTGATCTGTGTTGTTCAGGATGAGGAAAGGCCAGAGAAGTTCATGCCTGCATCTTCCACAACCAATAAATATTTAGATATATAGGAAAATATACAGCTTATAAATATATGTTATGTTTTTGATTATCATTCCAGACCAAGACAACAAGTGTATCTCCTTCATTTTACCAACTTTAAAATATTATCAAAAAACCTAATGAGCTGAACTGTAATTGAGTGATAACGTTTATACTTCAGAGGACTTGTAGTGGGAGGGGACAGGGACAGTGGGCGGAGACAAGAACATCAATGCAATGAATGAAATAAAACATAAATACAGCTTTTTGATTCAGGCACAGTTTAAAACGTGGACAAGTTTCAGATGAATTAAATATTGTACTAATAATTCCTCCCTTCCTCCATGTCCCAGAGGTTTACAGGCGTGTTGTGTTTAAGGGACGGTCAAATCAGTGTTGAAGCTATTTCTAAATCCCTCTTTTACTGTGGAAATGTTTTTACCATGAACATATCGACAAAACGAGTCACAAACTTGGAATTAACACAAGAAACATACACGTTTAGACCACTGTTCCCTCCAAGCTGCACGCGTGCACAATTGCGCACTGCTGACACGGTCTCCACGCACAGAAATTCTGTGCTGCGCACAAAAAAATCTAACTGGAGTTGTAAATAAAATAAACACAAAAACAAAATCAATTCATTCTGCGCTATTTTTCAATGTGAGTCAGTGAGTGTGACCGGCAACGAGCTGCTCCAGCCAATTATGTGATTTGCGCGGCTTATCAACGTCACTGACAGGCGTCCTCATGTCCTTATGTCCTCTTTGAGCGTACGATACGTACATTACGTACGTTATTTTTAATGAATTATTATTTAATAGAAGAAAAGTCAAGATGTCGTCGTCGCAGCCGTTTCTTTGTTTAGATTGAATATCAATAGGCAAATATAAGTTTCAAGGTGATTTTTTTCTCAATTGTAGCTACTTCATAACTTAAACAAAATATACCTTGTGAACACGTAATAACAGAGACAGAGGTAAAAATATAATTTTGACATTCATAGTCTATAAACCAGAGAACACTGATTAGTTGTACATATAGTGGGATATTGCAGTTTAATGATTCGGTATTTTGGCCAGTGGCTACACCACTTTAATAACAGTAGAGGGCGCTGTTTCCCTTCTATGCCATGCCAGTTCTTTCCATCTTATTATTGTAAAGTATTTTCTAGCAGTGCAGCGCTACATCAAGCTCATATCTTGATTTACTAACACGAAGGTACATGACACGTGCCCACGAGGGGCGCAGACCTATGGAATGTACCGGAACACATGAAGATTTTGTGCACGTCTCAGGACTCTCTTCTGTCCTTTCTGGAGAGTTTGTTGCTTCATTGTTCACTTTACCTGTGTGGAACTCATTAAACTCTTCTGATTTTATGTTTCAGTCTTTTGGTCTTTGACGCTTACAATGGAAACAAACATTCTTACATTATTCTTATTGCAATAATAATTTCTAATGATAATAATGTCTCTTATTGTCTAGCAATAACTGCACATTCCTTTATTCCATGTAACTCCCCTCCTTTTTAATCATCAAACACACGGCCTGTACATATCTTTATTCAGATTTAACAGTTTCATGTCGCACTGATGAGGTAAACCAGTATGAACATTTGAACGTGTATTGCGCAGCGGACTCCATTTTCTTCTCTTTTTTGCGTAGTCACGGTGCATGATGGGATATAGCAGTGCGTGAAGTGTGCATGGATGCACGCTTCGGTTACGTCCGATCTCCATGGAAACGGTGGAAAGAGCAGGGCAGGTTTGTCGGGCGCATTCAGTAGGGTGTGTTGAAATGGGACAGCCCTTGTCATGCCGGAAATTACGTAACTGCCCTTCAATGCACACTTCGAATGGTGATTCTAAGGCCATTTTGGCGAATTGAGACACAGCCGATGTGGCCGATGTGGAGTGAAGACTCGCTAATGATGCTACGTGCTGTTTATCCCCTTAACGTTCCGACGGCTCGCCCTCAGGCGCACTGTTTTGCAGCAGTGCTGCGTTTTAAACATGACGAAACAAACAAAAGAAAGGAAGGACACGACCAAGGACACTGTGGATGTTTGTACAAGTTAAACTAGAGGCATCTCGGAACGGTTCGTGGAACCGAGTGAAGATCTCATGGTGGACTCAGGAGTAGAGGACCTTATGTTTTGATGGACTGGATGCTGTTCCTGATCGGTAAGCGTGGTTTATTCTGCTATTGACTTAATTGTGGGTCAAATATATCATGCGTAATCATTAGCATTAGCTAATGCCAATGTGCGCTCCCCAATCACCACCAATCATCACGCACACACCACTTGAGCGAAGTGTCTTGCCTAAGGACATAATGACAGAAGTTCGTCCGAGTGGGACTCGATCCTCCAACCTCTAACCACTGAGCCACTGTCACAGAATGACTGTCACATGTACAGTGTATTTTTAGTTTCCAGTGTGTGTTTGTTTACATTTTGAAGTGTGTGTTTGTTTACTGTTTGCAGTGTGTGGTTTGTAAATATATATTTATTTGGACCCATACCACTTGTTTTGACTATATTTTATATACAAATACACATTATATATTGTGTTTTGATATGTACAGTATAAATGTACAGTAATAGAGCAGCTGTGCAGATACAGATTCCTCTCAGTGTGTATTGGTCATTGACTGTCACTAGTTCATGAGTTGTAAAAATCAAATGATCGTGTCATATACTGAAAAAGAGTTAACGGACTGTCTCCCAGACACAGTAGGACAATCTCACTCAGTCACAGCAAAAGCTTCACACAACTGCTTATACTCATAATACAAGTCAGAGCTTTATGATAAAAATGTTAAGTGTGTTTTCAACATTGGAGTTTACAGTTGTCTTGGTTTGGTTGGAAGCTCATGTTTTACCATAGTTAAAATTAAATATTTATACTTCCAATAGCATTAACATACTACACAGGTCATGAGCAAGATTTTTGTCATTTTCATTGTATAAGTGGCTAAAGCACTTAATTAAAAGTCTTATAACAGAAATGTAAATGCAGCAATTTGATTCTTTTAATAAACCATTTAACTTGGATGGATGTGATGCAGCATGACCACAGTGCGCTCGTCTGATGTCGCTCACACTGGTCCATGGGACGCTCAGGGAGTTTGTGTGTTTGCTCAGACTCGTGAAAAATTAGAGGGAACATTGGTTTGGACGTATTTTGAGTCCTAATCGTGGCATTACTTAAAGGTGCAATGTGCAGCATTTCTGGATGAGGTTATGCTACATGCTTGTATCCATGATAATGTTTCACAGTATGGCATTTCTTTGATCTGTCTTGTGTTTATATAATTACAGGTGTTAATATCTTAAAAAACATGCAACTTGCCTCTCCTTAGACCTGACCTGTAACTTGGCCTGGTGTGAGAGAGATCGGTTTAATGCCATACAAAACAAATCTCCATGGAGACAAACAGGTGGGAGACCTACCACCAGAAAAGTTACGCAGTGCACCTTTGACACTATTGAGAGCATACAATGTTAATCTTCAAGTGTTTATATAACTAAATACTAAACTGCACTAAAACATGCATCTTATTTCTCTGTTCATCTCCAAAACTTACTGCACATTTTGGTAAAACGCCTGGACTAAAGCAGTTTACTTTGACTCCATTTTAAATCTTAATAAATGTCCACGCTTTACCAAAATCAATCAGAATTTTCATGTATTTATTTTGCTGCCACTGGCTGTGTCACATTCTCAAACCAAAACTCAAAGATGTCTCAAAATGGCGTCTTGCTGAGAACATCATTTGTGATATTCACATGGGGAGAACTGAGGAGCTGTACATTTGTAAGAATATATAAGTGTACATTTATTTTTGTCTGGACGTGTTGGATTCTATATTTTCTTAGAGCGTAGACCTCCCTGTGTTTCTGACTCCTTTCGCATGGAAATACTCAAACTATGGTGAATAATTTAAGGTAGAACTTTGTTTAGGAGTGAGGGGCAGAGGAGGTGTGGTCTGGGGAAATTTTCAAATGTTTTGGAACAGATTTTGGAATAATTTTACTCACAGCGCAGTGGCAGAGTGGTTAACAAAGCCCAACACCATAATCCTTCTACTGCAGTGGCTTAAAAGTTATCATTTTTATTAGTTTGAGTCTTGGTCTAATAACTTCTTATTTTTAGTCAAGATTTTAGCTTTAGTCAGCCATATTTTCCAGTGCTCATGTCATACCAAGAATGTCCTGGGTTGGATTCAGAGGGGGTGCAGGGCCTGAGTGTGGAGTTTGCATGTTCTCCCCATAAATTCCATCACTGATAGTAGTAAGATCCAGATGAATGCAAAATGTAAAATGCATAAATCTACTATACACATTGTGCGTTATATTTTACCATTGGTCATAGTATTGTGGCATTCTGCTGTGAGGAAACGCGCCAAAGTTCTTCTGGTTGTTTATTTTCTGAACACAAGGACAACTGTAGGCCGTTACTCACACCGAAACAAGAACAAAACAACAGCAGTCTCAATTCTTCAGGGCCAGTCTCCAAACTGACCAGTGACGACAATACAACCTCCACATCCACATGTCGGCATAGCAACCAAGTGTCACATACAAAAGCAGTATAACAACACATTAACAGATACAAAAACAACAAAAGGTGTCAGCCTTTAACTAAACACAAAATAGCAGCTTACAGCAGCATGGCATTACAAGTTTGCATTTTGATAAATAACCAGTCAGTGTTTCTCATTCCACTTACATTGTTCAGTCTCAGTATGTGGACAGGAAGGGCATCTGACATAAAACCTGAGAAATTACTGTGTGCTTTACCAACAGTGCAACCAAGCTGTCAAGCCACAGTAAGTGCAAAAGTTTCAGTTTCTGAACGTTACCCCCATGAAAAAAATGATGTGATATGGCGCCATCTGCTGGAGATAAAAGGAGCACGTGTGCTGTTCCACTGACTCAAAGATATAAACTGATCTGTGTAACATATTTTATACTGCATAACATCTGAGCTGCAGAGGCTGCATTAGCACTGACTAAAGACTGTCTGCAGGTGCTGGGGTTTAGGTGGTGACAATTCAGTCCTTTTAGTTTTAAACCAACTGAGAAACTCATGCGAGGCTCAATCTGCTTTCTGATTGGATAATTATCTTGAGAACCAAAACACTAAATTATAATAATGTGGCCATCATATCCAATGGCTTTGTAATTAAGAATAAATCAGCATTATGATTGTTATCAGTAAAAGTTAGATATGTTTTGAACACCTCATATCTGGGGACAATTTGTTGAATGAAATAAAAAGTCTACAAACCTACGTCTAAGATGAATACTTTATAGGATTTCTGAAATCCATTGGACTCAAAATAAATACATTTGCCATGAAGTTTCTGATCCAAAGTTTATTAAGTGCAAAATATCCACTGACAGTACAAAGAATGTAAGTGTCACATCAATAATATTAATGAAAACCATCTGTGAAAACCCCCGCACAGACTCATAAATATCATTATTTAGATTTGATGCATTGTACAGGCTTCATAAGAATCCCACTTATAAACAACACAATTCCTCTTATCTTTTATCAACCATGAAATACACCACATAGAATCATATACCTGTTCATGTTTTGACTTTTAGCTGCTCAAATATCCCTCTTATTGGTTTCATTAATGCAAGAACATGAAGTGGTTAACACACTAACCACAAATAGAAGGTCCAGGTTTGAATCCATGAGACATTGTGGGAGTGGAAATTTTACATTTTAAAGCAGCCAAAAGTCAAAACATCCCTCTCTTAGTTTTCTCTTTCCTGTCCCTTTTGTCTCACATCCTTTTCCTTTCAAAGTAAAGGTCCCAAACCTGTACAACACATTTTATTTTGTAGGCAGACCTCAGACCAGCTAAGAGGCCTTTACATTAATATTACAACTGTCACAAATATGCTCCCAAAAATAGACGTATCCCCAGGATGATCTAGAACACACGTTTCTACTGTACACCTAAAATACATGCAAAATCTACTCATTTATCTGAATTAAATTGCCACAGAATATGCAACAGTCACGACTTCTTATGATGCACCTTAAGGCAGCAGTGTGTAGATATCAAAATATGAGGCTAAATCTTTTGTTTTTGTAAAAGTGATCAACAGAAACCTGATCAATACTGTTAATAAAGGTTTAAATTGCAGTATGATGAGTACCCACCACATGGCAGTGTTTCATGCATTTGAAGGCACATTGGTTGTGGTTACATGCACAAACAAAATCTGATTAACAACAGAATTCTGAAGTTATAAGACTATTCAAATGACAAGGAAACAGCAAAATCTGATTTCTTTCTGGCCATGGTCCGCTTTGGTGTGTGGTTTGCATGCCGTTTAAATAATCTTAAATGTCCAGAAATTAGATTATAATCAGATTGTGGTGTGCGTGTAAACACAGCCACTGTTGAATGGCTTGCACAGAATAACATTACATGGTTTTAAAGTTACACTATAGTCATAGCCATGACTTTCAGTGTTATAAAAAAAATGGGGTTGTTACCATAGCATAACAATTCAAAACATATTCTTTTTAACTGTCACAAGTCCTCAAAATGGCGCCTATAACAGGATAACCATAAATAATATGATACATCGGCTTTTTTATTATTATCTATACATGTTTTTTATCCCCAAGGGACATTTTAAGCACCGTGAGCAAATAAAATACAATCATATTATTATGGAATTTTGATTGTAAATTTTGTAACTTTTGTTGTAATGTTGCTGGTGTGCAAGCAGGTCAGTCACTGCGCCCACTGCTGGCAACTATGGCATTTTAATTTTGTGTGGTCTGAAATCACAATAGATTTTTTTTTTTTTTTTGCCTGATATATTACACATTTTACACGTGTGATATTTTAGTCTGTGAAATGCCAAAAAATCCAGAAAAGTAAGCAAACTATAATAACAAAAGAAAAAATCTTGGGAAAATTCTTACAAACATTTCTGGACAATTCTGAATCTCTTCAATAATTACCCAAGTCTCACACACTGCACCATCTTAACATTAAAAACAGTCACTTGTTTTTCTTAACCTGATATTGGACATTCATAGAAAATACAAGATATGACATAACACACACCAATCACAGATTTCTATAGAATAAACCATAACATTATTACATTTAAAACAATATCAACAGTTAACCAGCAACTGTTTTGTTCACCATCTCCATAGAGAGTTCATGTTTTGAATCCGAATGTCGCGTGAGTTCTTAAAAAGACAGAAAAACAACTTTGTTTCCTTCTCCTTTGCTCCATCCGTTCATCTGTTCGTTTGTTTAGGTTTGACTCCAGTTTCCGATGAGCCAAGCCACAAAAAGCAGAAGTTTGTGCCCCGTTTTGCACGATATTTAAGTCTCTAGGAGGTTGTCTGCAGATTCTCAAATCGCTGATGCCACTTTTACCTCAAAAAACCTCATCACTTGATAAGTAGGCTGATTTTGGAGATTTTAGTCAGTAATGTCCTTTATGCTTTAAAATAAAAAGCATTATTCTTGTATGCAATTAATTACAGTCCACTAAAAGGGCATAATTTGTAGGTAAAAGTCTTGTTATAAGTTTTTATTAGCATAGTTAACACTATTAGCAATGTTACTACTACTGTGGGTCTAGCCAGCAACAGTTTAACATAATCGTTAGAACGTTTAACACCATTAACATTTCAGAGGTTAAGATTGCGCAAGTCTTTAAATGTTAGAATTAAGCAGTGCTAAAGCTGTCATAATTTCAGTTTTTAAACAACTGAATAGAGCCCAGCCACATAAACAAAGACACTTCATCTTTTTTTACAATAATTAGTGACTCACATTGAAAAAGAATGACGCATTGGACCAAAGTGCGAAACATGCGTTGCAATTATAGCTTTTACTTTAGCAATTTAGTATTTAAGATAGTAGCACCTGAAATCTCCATAAGTATTAACGTGTGCTAAACCTGTTTCAATTTATAAGCAACTGAACCACATCGATTCAATTCCACACCAAGAGAAAACAAAACGTACATTTAAATTCATAGAGAAATACTTAGTGGCTCCTGTTTTGAGAGTTTGATTTCTTTTGAAGTTAAATCTTGTCTTAAATCTTGTACTGGTGGCAAAAAGTAATTATAGGGTTCCAATTAGCTCACTATGCTAATTAGTATTGGGAATAATTTTGCTGCAATTAAAGAGCAACTCGGGTTTAAACATTTAGCGGCTCAGATTGACACAGAATGGATGCTTCCTTGGGGCAAACTTAGGCTTAACCTTGGACTGAGGTTGTTTTGTTGGTCAGGTGTTGTCGTTGCTGAGTTAACATTAGCATCTTTAGCAAAGTTAGCATCGTTAGCTTGGTTGGCTGTGTGGCTGTTAAAGTCCATTCTGCGGTAAACAAAGTGAAAAGTGTCGGGTTGGTCGCGACTGTGCAGTTCGGCTTTTATTTTCTGGGGGTGAGTATCGGGAGCGAGCTGTTGGGTGGTTCCCTCTGTGACCAGGAAAAGTCCATACTTTTGTGGATCTGAGACAGAAAACTTGACCGCACACAGAGAGCACACTTCCTCCACTGTGGCCTGCGGACGAACTGACAGCGTTTTAGCCGTGCAGCCGCTGTCCAGCTCCTGTAGCGCCACACGCAGGTAGTTCTGAGGAAAGACAAGGAAAAGTAAATTAGTCTGTGATATAGAGCTATAAGTGGTGAAAGTGATGTGTGTGTGTGTGTGAGTGAGTGTTGGTGGTGGTCAGAGAGGCTGCTGCAGATTAGCAGGCTTGATTCCGTTACTCTGCCCCAGGGCAGCTGTGGCTACAATAGTAGTAGTAGTAATTGTATGGAATGAATGAATAATGCAAGAGATTGTAAACTGATTGTGAACTGATTTGATTTTGGTTAAATAAATTTTCTACCCTCTACAGCTCAAATATTACATAAACAAGTAAAAGTACTAGTGCAAATAATATAAAAATTGAACGATAAGTTGATATAGTAGTTATCATGGCAGGCCTAATCACAGGTTTAGTTTCCCAAGATTATAGTGAAGAACATTTAACAGATTTATAATTTGGTTAAGGCAGAATCTATATAATGCTAGAAGTACAGACCTGGAAGTCGTCTATAGAGGGCGCTGTCCTCTGCATGGTCCTCCTGCGGTGCCACTGGTGCAGAGTGTCTCTAGTTTGGGAGCTCAGGACTCTGGCCGCCTGCTCCTCCTGGAAGTTCTTTATGAGAGACATGGCCCCATATGCACTTGTCAGGTAGTACCCTCCTGATAGAGAACAGAGGGGGTAAGAGGATTAACTTTGGTCACAGACGCTACTTTAAAGAGGGAGTATTTGTCTTCTATGGGGTATTAACTGCTAACACATAACATATTTAGAGCACCCTGTTACCTTTAATTGTTTTGAAAATGCTATATTAGCAGAAAACAACATATTAACATATTTTACATTTCACTTTTGTTTTTGACGCTCTGAGTCTCCCCTCCCTTTGCTCTTCGTGCTAAGTAACTCCCCCTTCAGAGTGCTATCACAACAGCGTCCCACTAATGAGACTAAACATCGCATCGAATTTGTCAAGTTGTTGTGTGCATTTTTTCTATCCTGCTTTTGTACATTGATGGAGAATTGTCGTGTTGTACAATTCCACAATATGGCATTAAACATATCTATCCTGATGGAAACAAGCAGGTAAACCCACCACTTCAAGTTACAGGTCAGCTCAGTGGAGATAATGTGACTTGGGTTTATTTCAGGTATGTTTTAACCATAAAAACACCTGTAAGTGAATAAATGCAAGATCGATAAGTTTAATGCTGTACTGTAGAACAAGACAAAGCAACGATCTCCATGAAGACAAGCAGGTACTGTCTCCCATCAGAAATGTTCCAAAGTGCACCTTTAACACCAGTTTTATTTATTTTTACCTTCTCCGTTGAGCAGAGTGGGGTCCAGCAGCTCCATCATGTACAGAATCTCATTATCCAGCTGAGGCATATCACACTGGGCTAACACAAAAGTCAACATGGGCAAGAAGTCATCTGCCCCGAACAACCGCCCTGAAAACACAAGCACCAAATGTTAGTGTCATATGCACTTTAATCTTCTTAAATATGACTTGGTTTGGTGGGATAGTACGTGTAGTAAATATTTGTCATAGTTTTACATCAGTTAAGTGGCAGTTTGTGTTTTTCTTATCATCATGGTATTGAAATCAGTATTAGGTATCAAGTCTATTAAAAGTATTAAAATCAAGTTTGAAATTTTAGCATCATAACAACACTAATTTTGAAAGGTAGAATGTAGCTTCTCTTACCTGAGTTGTCCTCCATGATGGTGTAGATGAGTTTGCACACCTGGAGCAGACGTCCCACCTTCTTCTCAGGTGAGTACAGTTTACACATGGCCTGGAACTTCTGTCTGATCTTCTCTATGGCAACGGCGTCCGGCGGGAGGGCATCTGACACACCCATCTCCGCGGGGGGCTTGGTTTTGGCCAGGCTCATGTTTTCTTTGAGCTCTGTCCAAGCGCCGCTGCGAACCATAGCCTCCTGCAGGGCATCTGATATAACGGACTTCAGAGGCTTTAGGACACACTTGTGCATGGCTTTTTCCAAAACGCGATCTAAAGAGGACAGAGGAGAAACAGGACACAGATTCACTTTTAGACACGTTTTGTTTTAGTTTAGACCTCCTGTATGTTAGTTATTAATAGGAATACACTACCAGTCAAAGGTTTGGACATACTTTTTCATTTTTTTCTTTAGTTTTATTATTTTTTTATATTTGCATGCTTGGGTCACTTCTCTTTACCACTTCATTCTGTACATCTTCACATATCTGATGACTTCTGTATGTATTTATGAATGTAGAAATTAATAAATGAATGAGAGGGTGTGTACAAACTTTTTACTATTAGTTATATTCAATACATTTAACACCCCAAAACCCAAAGTTGAAGTTCAAATTTGCCTTTAAGTTCAAAAGAAATTTCCCCAAGTCTCAGTGTATTTAAGAGATGAGGTTTGGCAGGTTTCTGTCATTTGTTAAAACTCTCTGCATCTTAACCCTAAACCCGTTCAGTCACATTCTGTTGAATGTCTGACGGGAAACAGGAGAAATCTGAATATCGATGAAAGTTTAGATTGGCTCTGGGATTAAGAGTTCATCACAAAGTCAAAATTGGGCTTTCTAGGCTTTTGAAGCATTATAACCATGACTAAATGTTTTGTCCATGTGTTTTTGCAATCAAATTTGAGGAATATTTCACACAATCAAACAAGATCACCTCACTTTATCTCACAACAGGAATAAAACAGATTAACAGCAGTAGATTAGAGACACCAAAACTAAACAAAATAAAAAAATAATTAAAATGATTAACAGAATAATGTAAGTAAAAAATCAGATAGTGACTGATACTAAAACTACTATCAAAACTAGATCCTAAAAAAGTCACATTCACAGGACAGAAATGTTCCTAAATGGCTTTAAAATGATCTTGAGCTGCATCAGAACAAGTATAAGACACAAACTAGTACCATTGGCCACTACGGAGCCTACCTGGACGACTGAGATATAAGAGCATATGGTACAAACAAAAGAAAGTACTATGGTTTAATGTTCACATTCTATTGTCAAAATAAAAAGTGTTTTTTATTATTGTGGTATCGGAATCAGTAGTATTGAGTATATTTTTTAGTATCAAAATCAAGTTTGAAATGTTAGTATTGTGACAACACTATACGTGTCCCTCAATGACTAATCCACCTGTTAATCATGCACATATTTGAATCAGTGGGTATTTTTGATCCCAGGAGATAATGTGAAACCCTTGTCTGTGCTCAGTCTAAATTTAGCTCCTTTAGTTCCTTGTCGTCTTTGTATTTACTGAGCAGGGACTTTTGGAGTTTCCTGATTGCATCCAACATGTCCAGGAAATGTCTCTATGTTTACTTTGTCTTTACAAAAAGATAAACATTGAAGAGGCAGATATGAGGCTGGGAACTGCTGTGTTTCAGATGTCATCACAACATTCTATAGGCCAATAATATTTAATACAGATGGAGGGGCAGCTAAAATAAAAATAAAAATGTTTTAGATATCTACAGATCTAGGGTGTAGTCAAAATGATCAGGTCCAATACTTGTCAATTTACCTTTCAGATAGTTCACCTGAAAGTACAATGTACTCAGTGGAAAAACTGACTCCATCTGGGAATATGACATCATCACATTCTAGAAAAAAATATCAGCTCGGAAAACTGCTTTTCCAAGCTCGTGTAGAACTGTCTAAACATGTTTTTAAACATGTTCTGGGGGAGTGTCTGCCACCTGATTGTCCCTATGACGATGTTATTGTGTTTCACATTATGGCAATAAACATACCTATACCCAACAAGTGATGCCAAACCAACTTACAGGTCAGATCTGTTGCGAGGCGACCCTATTCACAGTAAGAATGCATTTTTATGGTATTGTTCAGCAGTAAAACATACACGCTTAATACAATACTGTGGAACATTCCAGGAAAAAACAATAACATCTCCATGGAGACAAGCAATAAGTGGATACTCCCCTATCAAAAAAGATACATAGTGCACCTTTAAATTAGGTTTTTAAAATTATTATTATTGTAGCAGGGGCTGTTACAACAGACTGGCTATATTTACAAAAGCTTTACATAACTTTAGTTAAAAGTTGTAATTTAGCATCTTCCCTCAACTCTGCAATTGCACTTATATTTGTAATTCATTCAAGACAAAAAAAATGAATTATGAACTGCCTTGTCAAACCCTGATCTTGTCAGATCTCAACAACATTTGAATCTCTAAAATCCACAAAGCTAATTCCTTTTTACACAGCTATTCCAAGACCAGTCCTACCAGTTCAGCTGTGAAAAGCAGAGGCAGAGTTTAGATAAATACTTACGTTGGCAGATTTAGAATGACAAGACGTCACTAACAGGAACGCACCATGATATAGTTCAAACTTAAGTGTTTATTTAATATTATTGGTATTTTTATCCAAGTGTTATAGTGTGGTTACTGTTCTGGTAAAGGTTACACTTTATGGTATGTTCCGGGCCAAAGTACAAGCCAGATCTGTGGAAAGGTTTACTTTTAAGAATGAGAGTATAGGTTGAATTGAAATTACCTGAATAATCATTATTAGTAATTAACTGCTCAAGTAAATTTTGTATTACGACATTATTTGTATATTTTAAACATCCATCGATATTGTCAGTTTTACAGTTTAGTTTTACTGGGTTGTCATTGTCTATTAACTTTTCTGAGCCAGACTTTATAAAGGAGCTGTCTGAGTAATCGCTCAGTCGTCCAGGTCTGATCCAAAAAGGTTGCACAACTTTTTAGTCCAGTTGACAGATTTTACTTTTGGCTTTTACTGTTTATAAAGAAGCATTGCAGATGTTATGTAATGGTCAAAATAGTTAGTCAAACATATATTCTTACTGTGACTGGGGTCGTCTCTCCACAGATCTGCTCGTATTCAGCGAGATAGACAAGTTTTAATGCCATAGTGTGAAGCAGTGTAAAAGCAATAACATCTCCATGGACACAAGGAGTATAGACGCCTCACCAGAGAAGTTACACAATGTATATTTAAGTATAAGTGCTTACTTGTTGCATTTTCTAGAAAAGAGTAAAAGTTCAACATCAAAGAGCTCAGTGCGAGTTTAAACCTGAAAACCCCTGGACATGTGGTGGATTGTTTCTGTAAAAATGACTAAAGCAGTAAATCTCCTGTTCCTCTGTGCTCGGGGGTTAAGGGGCAGGGTCTGTCAAATTTATGTGCTCTGCTGTGGTGCAGTTTATGCCCAATGATGAATCATCTTTCTCTATCCACGACTCGGCAAAAAAATAAATAAAAATACTCTAGCGCCTGCAACAGAGGGAAGAAGGACTTTTGCATTGGGTCACATTTGGTTTAAAGGCCCTGGGATCTATTTATAAAGTGTTTTATTGTCCGGTCATCAGGAAGTGTATGTTGGCATGCTAGTTGCTGTTAGCTTTACTATCACAGAAAGACTGGTCTCTGAGAGTTGTGAAAAGAGCTTATGAACTCACTGTGGTGAATAATTATGATACTTGGAATGCATAAGGTAAGTGAGGAATAACTTGCAAACCGTGTAAAATGAACTGGTTCTGTTTTTCACGTTTTAAGACAGTAAAATTCAGATACAGCAAGTTCTTTGGGGGTGACAAGTACAGATAAATCCATATATCAGTTATATATTGAATTGTTGTTGGTTAATATAGGACAATTATTGCAATTATTGGCATATCGTTCACATAATTAAAAAAAAAATTAAAAAAAATGCCTAAAGGAAAGCTTATTTGTTGCCTACCCTATTAAATCTATCATAGTACAAACACTGAAACAATTTTATAATACCTAAAATGTTTAATCTGTCAAAAATACAAAAGGAGCTAGTGTAAATTCAGCTTGGAAGACATCTCTAACTGAAGATGTCATCTAAATGGCTTCATGTCTTCTGCTGAGGCCTGAGCACCAAAGACAACTCTTTAAATAAAGCTTACTAATACTTCCTGAGGCTCAGAGAATAGACTTTAAAGCAGCTCTGCTTGTGAACAAGTCTCTTCATGGCCCAGCACCAAAGTACATCTCCCACATGTTAGTGCCATATGAACCATCTCACACTCTGAGGACTTCAGGGACCAGGTTTTTTTTCTGCACTCTTCTCTTTTAACATCAATTTTATGATAATTATTTATGTTTTAATTTCTCTGTATTGTGCTTTTAATGTCTCTCTTATTCTGTAAAGAATGTTGTGTATGAAATGTGCTATACAAAAACCTTGCTTTGTCTTGCATTGACTTCTCTTCTCTTTATGTCTGTCTGAGTCTCTCCAGGTTGAAATAGTTAACATTGTAATTCTGACTGTGTTCCAGGAAAAGCGGTTCTTCCGGTTGAACTGTGGAAGTTTGTAGGCATCAGTCTGTCTCCTGATAATAGAATTTAAAATAGCTGCTTCAGACAAGAGCTGAAACATTAGATTAGATTTAACATGGAACGGTAGACTCACTGGCCCCAAACTTAAAGGTACACTAGGTAACTTTTCTACCTACCTGCTACCTCCTTATCTCCATGCCTAATGGTTATGGCTTTTGCTTTGAATGTTCCATAATATGACATTAAACATATTTATCTCTCTGGAGACCAGTATGAGGCCACCAGGCCAAGTCAGATCTGTGGAGTAGTAGTAGCAGTAGTGGTAGTGGTGGTAATAGTAGTACCACTACTAGTATCATGGGATCCTCTTACAGAGAGTAGGGGACTGGGAGGTCATCTCTGGTACGGCACTAAACTGGTTCAAGTCCTATTTAGAAAACAGGTAGTACTTTGTTGAAATTGGAAAATGTATCTCAGATAAAATGTCCCTGACCTGTGGGGAGCCCCAGGGTTCAATCCTGGGACCCCTGCTGTTCAATCTCTACATGCTGCCATTAGGCCAGTTAATACGCAGCAATAATGTGTCCTACCATAACTATGCACATGACACTCAGATCTATGTCTCACTAGCAGCAGGTGAATATGGACCAGTGGACTCACTCTGCCACTGCATCGAGCAGATCAGTATGTGGATGCAAAACAACTTTCTTCTGCTAAACTCAGACAAGACTGAAGTCATCATCTTTGGCCCACAGAAACAGAGAAAGTGTCAGCAGTCACCTCCAGTCTCTCTCTTTAAAACCTTCAAATCAGGCTAGAAATCTAGGGGTAACAATGGACTCAGACTTGAACTTTAACAGCCACATCAAATCAATAACATCTGCAGCTTTTTACCACCTAAAGAACATTTCAAAAATCAAAGGTTTACTGTCAAAGCCAGACTTAGAGAGACTTATCCATGCATTTGTCTCCAGTAGGTTAGACTACTGTAACAGCCTGCTCACTGGCCTCTCCAAACGAGCCTTAACACAGCTGCAGTACATCCAGAACACTGCTGCTCGGGTCCTGACTAGAACCAGGAAGTACGAGCACATAAGTCCTGTGCTCAGGTCTCTGCACTGGCTTCCTGTAGCTCAAACAGTAGACTTTAAAGCAGCTCTGCTTGTGTATAAGTCTCTCCATGGCCTAGGTCCAAAGTATATCTCCGACATGTTAGTGCCATATGAACCATCTCACACACTGAGGACTTCAGGGGCCGGCCTCCTGCTGGTGCCCAGAGTCAGGACTAAACATGGGGAATCAGCGTTTAAGTTTTATGCAGCTAAAACTTGGAATAGTCTTCCTGACGTGAGACAGGCCTCTACTTTGACAATGTTTAAATCCAGGCTCAAAACAGTTCTGTTCAGCTGTGCATATGACTGAAAGGTTTTTATTCTGCACTCTTCTCTTTTAATGGTAAATTTATGATGATTATTTGTGATTATTTATGTTTTGATTTGTGTGATTTTAATGTCTTTCTTATTCTGTAAAGCACTTTGAATTACCTTGTGTATGAATTGTGCTATACAAATAAACTTGCCTTGCCTTGCCTAGTAGTGGTAGCTGTAGTGGTAGTTATAGTAGTAGACTAGTTGTAGTAGTAGTAAGTAGTTTGGCTTGTGTCTGTTTCATGAATCACACACTTTCAATGGACAGCTTTGTATTTCAGATGAAAGAACATGGCAGTGTTTATGTGAGTGAGGGGTCAGAGTAAGAGAGAGAGGGGGAGAGAGAGAGGGATAGAGGGAGAGAGTGAGAGACAGAGAGGGGGAGAGAGGGAGTGAGAGAGAGAGGGGGGGTGAGAGAGGGAGAGAGAGTGAGAGAGAGGGAGAGATAGTGAGATAGAGAGGGAGAAGGAGAGGGGGAAATCAGGAGAGAGAGGAGAGAGCAGGAATAAGAGGGGGGGACAAACAGATCTTTATTCTCTGACCCCTGCTGCTGCTGCTGCTGCACACATAAACATCCTCTGAGGCACAGCTGAGAGGAGCAGGACCAAAACAACAACAACCGGCAGCATTTTGGAAAACTAAGGCTGTCCTGGTTTGGTCCCGGTCTGAACCCAGTGTGTGGACCCAATAGAGATGTGGTTTAGTCCTGTTCTAGTCAAGGTTTATTTCCAGTTTAGTCACACTTTTAATGCAGTACAGTATATGTGTATGTGTGTGTGTGTGTGTGTGTGTGTGGGGGGGGGGGGGGGGGGGGGGTATGTGTGAACACATAATAATAATAATGTCTTATATACAATTTTTCTTGCCACACATTGAATCAGTTAGATGCATTAATTCATAAATCTCTCATAGCTCTCATAGTAGTGATAATACCCACACCTGCTGGCCAAAGCCTGGTTTTGCCAGATCTCTGAAGCTATGATGGGTTGGCCTGTTTATCAATTTGGATTGGGAGACTGCTGGGAATATCAGCTGTCACATTGGAGCAGCAGTTCACACACACACACACACACACACACAGTAGGGGCTGGTGGTGCAAATTGGTAGCCTCGCTCCCGTTAGTCTGCCCCAGGGCAGCTGTGACTACAAGAGTAAATTACCACCACCAAGTGTGGAGTGAATGAATAATGCAAAAAATTGTAAAGCCACCTTGAGCATCTTGTCATAGGACACAATCAAAGTTTAGGGGGTAAAGCTCCCAGCTTTGGGTAAGTGGGATTTCTATCCTTTTTTTAATGCATCGTATGTTGAAATTGGCTTGATTTTTGTTTTGGTCATAAATTCTCAACATGTTCTGGATTTTCTACTAAAGTATCTGTTGTTGTCATCTCTCTCTCCTTTTCTCTCCCTCCCTCTCTCTCTCTCTCTCTGATCCCACTCAGAAACAGATGCAGCTGAACTTGTGCCAAACTCGTCTCACTCACATCTTTATAACCCTCTTGACCAATCAGTTTGCAGGATTCAGGGACCAGCCTCCTTTACTTGCTGTCTCCATTCACAATTTGTTTATGTCCTGCTCTAAGCCAAAAACATGTCACTCCAGCGCTGTAGTAAAAACACAGTAGTGAACGTCACCTAACATGTGCTACATGTGTATAGTCAAATACAGAATTAGAAGTTGATTTAAATTGGTACATATGAAACATTTCCATCTAACTAAACATTTAGTGACAGTCTCTCTTTAGCTATAATGGACTGGACCAGTTCAAACAGATCTCCTCCTCGTTCATAAATAATTTCCTCTTTGTGCTCAGTGTTTGCACTTCTGAAAACACAAATCCTCAAATCCTGCATTCACTGCTCCACCTGCTCCATCATCCAAAGCACACCTGAGTCTCCAAGTCCACATAAAGTGGTTCATCTCACTTGTGTTAAACATTTGACTTGTTCACAGAAGGACTCTTTAAATCAGGAGTGGACTGTTATTTTTCCTAAGGGTCATAATCAAATCCAGGCATGTGGCTGGAGGCTCAGACCAACACAATCATTGGTGTAACAAATGCTAATAAGCACATTTCTGTAAAATATATGGTACCCTTAATCTATTACCTTGCTATAATTATTATTATCAAAAACTTGTGGAAATGGGTGAATTTTAAAAATGCAGGTCTGCTTAAAATAAAGCACGAGAGGTGATGCAACAAACACACTGCTAGTTAAAATCAAAACAGAGAACCGCACAACTGTGCCTTTAGTAAATCTGCAGCACAACTGTGTGTCCAAAGTCCAAGCACAGACGCAAGAGGAGAGAGAAGATGAGGAGATGGGTCAAGTTATTTGATGATGCATCAACACATTTTACCACAACTGAGTCACATTTTTGATGTCCTAATCATTATTTCTCCTAAGTCCTCAAAGCCACTGCCCTCCTCTGAACATGTGAGTTTATATTTAAAGAACTGAATCTGCTGCCTCTGCTCTTAGGCATTATGATGTTATCCTTCCTCTTTGTCAATCACAGTTTCCACTAGAACTTCATTCACAATTAGACAAAAGAATCTAATTGTAAAGATCTGACCTCAACTAACCTCTCTCTCCCCATTTACCTGCTCTTTCTCCCTCCCCCCCGGTGAAGTGACATCAGGGTCAGTGGAGTACAAGAGCTTAAACAAGCTCATGATTATTGTCTTTAAGGTTTCACACTGACATCACAAATCACACACACAATCACACACACTCACTATAAACAGATATTTAAGACAGTGTTGGTATTACTCAAAGACATAATAATTACAGTTGGATCAACTGATTTTTTACACATTATGACAATGCATTTGTGAGAAAAAAACAAAAACGTTTGTAATAATAAGCTATGCATTTACCGTGCATGATGATGTGTGAACATGCAGTCATACTTTTAGCCTTCAATTTCAATTTTTTTCTCTGTATTAGTTTGGCAACATTTTAAATATCAGACCGATACAATATTTGGGAATCAACAATAGCAATATTGGAACTGATATCGCCCATTCCTACAGATTAATTTCCCTATGTAAACTGAGTTTTGAGTTTAAAAGCGCTATATAACACTTGTATTATTATTGTCATGATAAACTAAGTAAACTAAACTAAAGATTATCCCCGCTCATACTCACCGATCTGGTCCTCTGGGATGAGGCTCTCTATGGGAGGCTCAAGTTCAGAGCTCTGTCTCAGGTAACTCTTCATCTGAGTGAGGAACTGTCGGACTGTCTGCAACAGCTCAGAGCCAGAATCTAACTCCAGACCTGAGCACAAACAGGACAGAGATGAGAGGAGCAATAAAGGTTAGTAGGGATTTTACAATTTCAGATTTTAGTGGCACGACCAAGTGTCTGCAGTTACAAGCTGACCAATTTTTTTTAGATCTTTAAAATGACTTAAAGGGCACAACTGCACAATTTGATGTGAGTAATCAGAGGGATCATTATCAGAAATAAATCATATTTTGTTGTTGTTTTAATAGATTTTTTTTTTTTACTTTTAGCTTCTAAAATCTGATAATAATCAGATTTTGAGTGTGCAAGTAACTGTAGCCAGTAAAATCCTCAATTCACTTTCTTTCATATTGTTTTATAGAAACATTTATCTGTCTGTGACAAGGTTTATCAAATTATACTTTATGACTGATAGAGAATAGATGAAGAATGACAAAAACTAGATGTTTTATTGTTGTATTGACAGTGAAAGAAAAGAAAAGCTTTGTCATTAATTATTATTGAGAAAGGTATTATTATTATTATTATTATTATTATTATTATTATTATTATTATTATTATTATTATTATTATTATTATTATTATTATTAACACAGAGATATGATACTAATACGTTTTTTAGTATGAACAATTCTGGGCATAACTGTATTCTCTATAAGTAGGATAAAAAATGTATATGAAAATAAAATTTTCAAAACAGTGGTATCAAAAAAGGAATTGCCAACAAAAAATATTCCATCTATTCATTGATTATACTGATAGAAAACTAGGATTTTATTTTTTTTTAAAGTTATGATCTGTTTTTCCAAATTATTACGTGTAAAATCAGTTAATCCTTAAAAAATCCTCACCTTGGTCGGTCATGTATCCCAGGAAGTCTTGCGTCAATCCTCCGAAGTATGTCGTCTTGTCCCGCGATAATTCCAGAACTTTCCGTATTGCTCTTTTCTCCGGCGTCAGGAGTGAATTGAACACTCCGCTCATTTTCCGTAACTGCCCCTTTAAGGCCTTTTGAATGACTACTGCACTAGCACTGGTCCTACGCTTTACCCGATGTCCAGGCGGTACCATCGTCAAATCGTGGTCTTGTTCCTGATCACTTTCGAGACTAACCCCAAAATCCTCCTCATAATCTTCATCATCATCGTCATCATCTTCCTCCATGCTGGAATACGGCGGCAAAGACAATGGCAAATGTGCATTTATTTCTTCCAAAGTTGGCGGATTCGGATCATGCAGGGGAGGAAAAAGGAATACGGACTGGGAAAAGTCCAGCGAGTCAGAAGAATCAGTTGATAGACTCATGTCGCTTAAACGCTGCCCTCCTTCTCTGGCATGTTTCTCGTCTTCTGTGCACTCGCTTTCCTTGCCACCATCTTGAATCTCGCCTTCTTCGTCCTCCTCTTTGCATGTCACGCCTCTCTGCAGCCTGGCCCTTCTTAATGCTTGTGCAATTACATGATCCTCCATTGCTAAGTGGCACTGTGCGTCTTCTTGACTGGACGAAGACGGCGACATTTTGAAAACACGTCTCGGAGAAGAGGATAAAGATGCTAGCGATAGCGGGAGAGATGGTTTTGGAATTGTAATCGGTGAGCTGATATTTAAGATCTTTTTCGGAGGGGAGGTGGATGGACTTATGCTGAGAGATGACCCCAATCTAGACCACAAACTTCCATCTTTGCTTTTCCGGTCTCTTTCTTCCGATTTTTCCTTTGGCACAGCAATCCAAGGAACTTTTTCAGGCATGCTTCTTGTTCGTGTTAGCTGACCAGAGCGGGAATTAGCAAAATGCGGTGGAGGAGGTCTTGGAGGAGGTGGAGAACGTTGGGAATTAGTGCTATCCTGAGTAATTTTTTCCACTTCGCTTGAAATTATGCAGCTAACTTCAACTGTAGCATCACTGTCCGATTCTAAGGGTTCTTGTTTTGGGTTGTCATTTTTAAGCTCACTTTTGCTTTCACTTTTGCTGCTCAAATCGCTGTCTTCTTGGTGGACTTTTATGAACAGCGGGTTGATGAAGCAAAGAGCACCGTTGGACTGGCAGCATTCTAGCTCAGAAGGGGTTCGCGTTTTAATCTTTGGATGGATTTGCGGTGACGAAATTGTTGAAATTGTTGACAAAGTAGAAGATATTCTGTTAGTTGGAGGTGGGGGTCGATCTGGAGCAGAGAACGAGAAACTTTTTCTCTTGAAGACAGATTGAGCACCCCAGAAACCTGAAACAAACACAAAATAGTTTAAAATATGTCCTCCTTCATGTATCCACAGTCAGTAAATAGTAAATAATACTCAGGTAGAAGTACAAAGTAGTGGCATTAAACATATCTATTTCTGTGAAGACAAGTGGGTGGAGACAAGACACTGGTTACAAGTTAGGTCTGTGGAGAAGTACCCCTTTTTCACAACATTTTTGAGCAATAAATACACCTGTAAGTAAATAAATGTGAGATGCTGTATGATTAATGCCACATTGTGATGCATTCAAGGCCAGGCAGTAATGTTTCCATGGAGACAAGCAAGCAGTAGACTCCTAACTAAAAAAGTTACATAGTGCACCAGTAACTCACTAATCACAGCCTAGTCACTTCAATCACACTTTGCACTGTGAGTCTAGAAACTACATTTCGTTGTGGTATAAGTCGTCAGTGAATCAGCTCTTTACTGTTAGTGGACAGTGGGATTAACCCATTCATTCTGTGAGCATCTAATGCTCTGCTCACATGAGAGGAAGTCATGAGTCAGGAATGGCCTAAAATAAACAGGATTTGACTCATACTTACAAAAGCATATGGTCAATAGTACTGCTAGTTTAAAGATGCAATATGTAACTTTCGGTAGTAGGGTTTGCCACCTGTTTGTCTCCATGGAGAGATTATTGCTTTTCTTGGAATGTTGTCCAGTACGGTATCAAACTTACCTATCTTACGTTTAATTAATTACCAGTGTTTTAGTGCTCAAAAATACACTGAAAAGCATGAATTCTTATTGAGAATGGGGTCTCTTCTTTCCACAGATCTGACGTGTAACTTACGTCCTTGTTTTCTTGGACATAGATAAATGTAATGACATACTGTGAACAATTAAAGCAATCTAGGTAAAGCAATATCATGTAGCGGATCCTTCACCAGAAAAATTACATAGTGCACCTTTAAAGATAACTATCAAAAAACCTGGAAACAGCTGATAAAAATTACATTAAAACGTTTCAGTAAACTTCAAAACAAAGGTGTGAAGTAAATGTGGTTAACTTTAAAGTTCATTCTGTTGTGTGCAGTAATTGAATCTCAACAAAGACATTTTGGCACATAATGGATTGCAAAAATATCTTATTATTGTTCATCAGGATAAGAAACATATAAATTATAATATAATAAACATATATTTTAATTCATATTTTTATTTCAAAATTTTACACGCAGAACTGTTTTGTCGTTTAAAAAAGAAAGAGTGAAATGAAGAATGGTATAAACATTTGCACATTAAAACACCAGTATGAAAATGACCAATGGAAACAGTGCATTGAAGCTATTTTAAACTGTACAATTGAATATATTATTTATGCTTGTATTGGTTTTTAAATACGACCTGCTCATTTGCATAATGCTGTCATCGGAATGTGATCGCTATAGTAACCGAAAGCCGGGCCGTGATTGGCTGCAGCTCATGACATCACAGCTTCACTTTGTGACATCACAGCTTCACTATGTGACATCATCACAGACCCTTAACTTAAGGTCTCAGACTTGACATTTGTTCATTTTAGTTCAGGCTTTCAAACAAGTAACACGTGTATTTTGAGAGAGCGAGAAGCAGGCGATTTAATCAAATTCACTGATAACACTTTTGTCTAATATCACTTTTGTTGGACAAAATCAAGAAAAAATCCACTACAGAAATGGATCCTGTCGACCAGAAAAACAATTCAACCAACAGTAAGTTCAAGTCCGAATCTCTACTTTGAGAAGAGAGTGTAAAATGTTAAAATGCAACATCATTTTTGGTTCAAAATCGTTGTTTCGGGTTAAATACAGATCTGACAGTTTTATTGAAGTAATAACTTAAATTGTGATTTTAGACAATACATTAACTGACAATTTGTGCTTTTGTGTTTTTTGTCTAGAACTGAGGCGAAGTGTTCGTCTACAGGAGTTGGGATATTACAGACCAGACGGCAAACCCACCATCAACTACAGGAAGAAACTCTACAGGTAAATTTGAATTCAGTGATAAAAGTTTAGTTTCAATGGCAGAGCACAAGGCTGTAGTAACGATGAGACTAAACTGAGACTGAACCAGGGGTGAAAACTAGTTGCTACTCATGTTTCTGTAAATAATTTTTAGTAATTAGTACTTTTACTTGTAATTGGTCAAAACTAGCGATGTAACTGTAATAGCTACATTTAAAATTAATTTTAAACCAGGACTAGAACAAAACCCAACCAAGTCCACAATATCAGGACTAAACCTAAACTCTTGGTTCAGATTTGGTCCATTAACTGTCCCAGATTAAGTGTACACGTAAATGAAATGACAAATACCAAATGTCTTCTTTCTTTTTTGCAGAGAACAAAATCATAAACCAGTTGAAATTCAACGGTTTTATGAGGCTGAAATCTACAGACCGCTCCGGACCCTGCACCTTCCCTTCTGTCTCATACTGATAATGATTCTGATTTTCACCATGAATCATTTGTCCATTGGACCAGAGACACTCCCGGCCACAGAGGAAGCTCCATTGGAAAACTTTGCTCTTTTGTCACATCATAAGTATCAAACATTTAACAAATATGTCCATTGTATTGAATTGAAAGTACTGGTACTCACAATACCTTTATTCACTTTTGTCAGTACTACAACAACTGACCTAACCCTTTGTTTGTGTTTCTCTACAGAGGCCACAGTTCTCAGATTGCGCTCGTCCAGCCTGTACAATCCAAACAGACTGATGCAGATGGTGCAGTGGCTGTTGTGCTCCAAACATCTTTTTGTAATGCAGACCAACTCCCCTCTGGTCGCAGGAGACTGCTGGCCATTCCAAGGAAACAGGGGACATCTGCACATCAAACTGTCCCAGGACATCCACATTACCCACGTCACACTGGGACACATCACCAAGGCACAGTCACCAACCGGAGAGACCACCTCGGCACCCAAGTACTTCTCCATCTATGTAAGTCATATGTTCTATGATATTTATTTTGCAGCTGGTATATGCAATTTTCAAATGCTGAAAGAATTCTAAGATCTGTAAACCCTGCTGTCATCCTTACCATGACCTAACCATATGATTGTGTTTTGTTTCAGGGGAAGAAGACACTGGATGGAAAGGAGCATCTGCTGGGACAATTTTTCTATAACAACAATGGACCTGATTTCCAAGTGTTTTCTATTGCAAAACAGAACCGCGGAAACTTCAGACACGTGCGATTACAGGTGGAGTCCAACTGGGGCAACACTGAATACACGTGTCTGTACAATTTCAAGGTGCACGGAAAACCTGCGGACCCAGCCAACCAACCCCCCACCTGCTCCAAAGACCACCTTGAATGTTAAAATGATCAGGAATCTAAATCCAATCCGGCCCCAACAACCAACTCAGTAGTTCATAATACTTCACCATAATTAAGCTTGAACAGGGTGGACGGGCTGGCCTTGTTATGAGGTCAGCAAGTCCACCGTTTCTTTTCTTAAGCTTAACATGGTAAGTGGCTTGAAACTACAACCCGTTGCAAGCATTTCTTGGGTGATTTTGAGGTTTAAAACAAGACAATAATGAGAAGAGAAGCACATATCTAATAGACTGTGGATGTATTTGTAGTTTACCTTTGCTAAGATATCCACAAGGCAAAACCTCCAAAAGAAACTAGTGCAGCTGTTTTGGCCTGCACCAAAATGGCCGCCAACTCTAGCTGTTGCATTTCGTAGCTTACATTGGCCAAAAGTTCATATCATAGACCTTCTTGTTCAAGTTTAGACCGTGTTGGGACATTGTTTGGATCTAGTATCGTTGTTTGATTTTCCTGTTTGTTTTTGTGTGTAGGCAGCACGGTGGCTGAGTGGCAACACTCATGCCTCACAGCAAGAAGGTTTGGTTCGATCCCCGGGTCGCCCAGACTTTTCTGTGTGGAGTTTTGCATGTTTCTCCCCGTGTCTGGATGGGTTTCCTCCGGGTACTCCGGTCTCCCCCATCAACCAAAACATGAACGCCCTTCGAGACAACTGTTGTTGTGATTTTCGGCGTTACAAAAATAATATGAATTGAATTGAATTGAATAGTAGTCTATAGACCTGGTTTGGATCGGGTCCAGTCCTGGTTTTGATCTACGCCTCTAATACCCAAAGAGAAAACTCATGTGAACCACTCATATTCGGGATATGAGTGGTTCATGTGAGTTTTCTCTTTGGGTGATGGGGCGCTCCCTTAGAAAAAGGTTGAGGAGCTCAGTCACATGGGAGGAGCTCGGAGTAGAGCCACTGCTCCCTTAGGAGGAGGATGAGAGTCCCTGCTTAGACTGCAACTACAAGGCTACGGAAAAGAGAGAGAAGATGGACAGAATCCTGAAGACTGGAACTACAATTTTTGAAAATAAAAATAAATAAACTGGACCATATTATTTGCCTTAACTTTTCTGTAAATTAATATATATATATAAATATATTGTGAAAGAATTCTACTGCATCCACAGATTTAGGTGAATGGCCAAGTAAACTATGCATTTCTTCTAGTCTTAATCGTAGTCTTTTATCAGTTTCAACTGAGAAAACTTTACAATTTTACAGACAGAGAATAGTGAATAAAACTGCAGAATTTTTTTTAATCAAACCAACCATACTTTACATAATTTATATTATGTATTTATGCAACAAAATAAGATTGATGAAAAACATTTAAGCAATGACTGTAATTTAAAGTTAATTTAAGCAGGCCTATACAATATCAAACAATAGATCAGTTTTAAAGTTGCATTATGTAATGTTTCTGGTGGAGAGTAGTCTTACTAAAATGTTACTGCATTGCGTGAAATGTTCCACAGTATAATATCATTATTATATAGTACAATATAAACTTATCATTTTTTTATTCAGTTACATTCAATTAAGCAAGTCAGTTGCTTGTCTCCATGGAGATTGCAAAATTGCACTGAGGAATAATAACCGTACAAAAATATCAAAAATAAGATACTAATCCATTCTAAAACTAGTATAGAAACTCATTTAAGCAGGTCCCATTGACAGGACAGAAATGAACCTTTCCTGAATATTTTTAGAATGATCTTGAGCTGTAGCAGAACAAGTGTAAGACACACAGACTAGTATACACACATGGACCACTATGGCACCAGGATGACAGAGGAATTACACAGATATAAAGCCACATGGTAACACAAAAGAAACATACATTCTATTGTCTAAATAAAGAAT